>NW_024870648.1:14759-70664 GCF_013358625.1 Macadamia integrifolia
ACGCGTGAGAAAACACCCTGACCCTCCCGACAAATGAGAAAAATGAGAGCCCCTCCTATATATATATATATATATACCCATGATCAATGTAGGAATAAAACTTGAAAGCAAAGACACCCATGTGGGGAGCAAAGACAAAATAAAAAAAGTTAAAAACACTTTTGAAACAAGATTTTTTAAAGTATTTTTTTAAACTTTCAACAATTCACTTACAAGTTTCAAAAATATCTGCAAGAATGCAGACCTAAGTAATGAGCATATTAGACACAGTAGGACACGTTTTTGGGTGTATTTTTTACTTGAACTTACACTAGGTCTGATGAGCTATGCTATAGATTGGAGGTGAAGTCAAAGACTTTTTGAGCCTGTCTTCATCAGTGTAATCGACTAGCTCACCAACCATAAATGAAGGAATGATATTTATTGACTTTGTGAGGTCAGAAAGAAATCTAGAAGAAAAGTTCACAAAACATTCGCTTACAAAGATAATTCATGAATCATCTAAAGGAATGGCCTAAAGCCCTTGATATAAATCATTTGATGGACACCCAACCCATATGATATGAAGTCCCTAGAATTTGGTTTAAAGGTAAAAATGAACACACTGGATGACTTGAATAATACTACTATTATTTTCTCATTTTGGTTAGATGAAAAAGTAGCACCTAGGCACTCTTGGTCCAATGATAAGGTACGAATATTGCAACCTTGTGGTCAAGCGGTAGAAACAGCTATGCTCATTAGTTTGGTCTGCCTTTTTGTCTTGATATTTTGAAACTTGTGGGGGAACTGTTGGAAGTTTAAAAAGCTACTTAAAAGAATTACATGTTTCAAAAATGATTTTAACTTTTTGTGTTTTTTCCCCCCCAAATGGATGTATTTTTTTTCTTTGAATTCTTAGTCCCATATTGATTGTGGGAGAGTGAGAAGAGAGGTATACATATAGATATGTTTTCTTAAAGGGGTAAGCCCTTAGAGGAGGGAGACTCCCTTCTCTCATGTGTCGGGGGTGTTGGGGGTGCTTTTTCACACGTAGGGGCCAAGTGGCCGAGGTGGGTTCATGGTTGTGGTTGTGGGTCCGGTCCACTTATCTTTTTGGAAGAAGTGGGTTTAGACTTATTTTTATATTTTAGCTTAACATATATACTTATGGTTGTGTCTTTTGACATGCCTGTACATGTACATGCGTACAGTTACTTGTGTGTGTATACATGCATACAGTTACATGTGTACGTGTACAGGGACAACTGTGCATTGAATATTAGTACATGTACATCTATATGTACAAGAACCAGAAGGGCGCCATTTATGAGTGCAGTCACACTGATGAAGCCTTTTTCATGCAGAAGACATATGCCTCATAAACAGTTCTATTCTCCACATCCTATAAATTTGAATATTTATTCATTTCTGAACCTCAACTCCAGCTACTATTTGGGACTTGCATTTTCAATCTTTAGATTGAGTGCAGTAAATTCAGAGAGAATAGAGGTGGAATCTCTTAGTCTTTCTGAAGTATTGGCTTACTATTTTCCTATTCTGAACTTAAATACTGCTATTGTTAACATTTGGCTTGTGCCTTGAATATTAAAAGGTAACATATTGACATTATTTCTAATCCTTTTTCTTATTATGTTTATTTGAACAGATTACTGATCCTTCAACTGCTAACATCTTCACTTATTTTTCTACAGCAAATGATGGTGCAACAATCCTGGAGCAGATGGACGTTGACAATCAAATAGCAAAGCTGATGGTTGAATTATCCCGTAGTCAAGACTATGAAATCGGTGATGGAACAACTGGAGTTGTTGTCATGGCTGGTGCACTTCTTGAGCAGGCTGAGCACCTGTTAGAGCATGGTATTCATTCTATTCGGATTGCTGAGGGCTTTGAGATGGCTTCAAGAATAGCTGTTGAGCATTTGGAGCGTATTGCTCACAAGCTTGAATTTGATGTTGCAAACATTGAACCTTTGGTCAAGACTTGCATGACTACCTTATCCTCAAAAATGTAAGGATTTAGGGTCGTGTACCGTGTGGTACTTTTTGATGTGATTGTGTGCATAGTTATGCTAAACTTTTCCTTCTTTTTGATTTAATGCACATTTTAATATTCCATGTCATTTTAAATAAGGTTTGAAAACTTGTTTAAACATGTTCTAGTGAAATGTGCATGGCCGGGTTTCCATGCTTTGTTGAAATATAGTTTCAGGAAGACACTATCAGTCATAACAACAGCATTTTAGCTTAGAGATTCCGTGGCAATGCTACTGATGCTGTTTAGGTAAGAAATTGGTTAAATTGATTTTATCTATATTCTCTCTGGATTATTTAGGTAAACTGCAATTTCATTCTCACATGCTAGTTGTAATTATAGCTGTTCGTCAATATATATATTTTTTCCAATCTGAATTGTGAGTAGAATCAATGCAATATTTTGAAGCTCAGATTCATTATGTCAATCTTCATGTGTACTGTATTGATGATCAGTATATCTTTAGAAATTTTATAACTGGAATATCTACCATGAATGGATGGGTAAATGCCAGTCATTGATATTGGTTATGATGAAATTGAGAGGCAACGAATTTATTCCTTGTCATTTATTTCTTTGTGCATGGGATGTGCAGTTGCTTAAATTTTGCCCCTCAATCTTGATGAAATTGAGAGGCCATGAATTTATTGCTTGTCATTTATTTCTTTGTGCATGGGATGTACAGTTGCTTAAATTTTACCCCTCAATCTTGATGTGCCGGTTCAATCACAGCCTCACACTTATTCCAATGAATGTTGAGCTAGGGTAGAGATGTTGATGCAGATACGGCTGCCCTTTCTTGGTTGGACCAGCATGACCGGCTTTGGAAGCCAAGAGCCAAGAAGAACCGGTCCAGCCCAGGGTTTTGGTCCAACAAGGGTTGGAAATAAAATTAGTAGTTTACTTAGTATTTTATTTCATGCTTTTATTTTCCACACTTGAACGTAGGAGTAGGATTTATTTCCTTGCTTTGGTTTCCTTTTTATAGTTATTTCCTAGTTTAGGCTAGTTTCCATTTCAGTTAAGTTTCTAATTTCATGTTCCTATTTTCCTATATATTGGTTGTAATCAATTGAAGATTTGGAGAGCAATTTGATTATTGAATGAATGTGTGAGTGTGATCCTCCTTTTCCCCCTCTCTACTCTGATTTTCCCTCTTTTCCCTAAAGGTTCTCCATCAACTTGGTATCAGAGCCGAAGGATCCTATTCCTTCCCCATCTTTCTTCTTCCCTTCCCATTCTCTGTGTCGGATTCCACCGATAATGAGAACACAGTGAAAAAAAAAAAATCCCAGAACCCTGCCCTCTGCCTTCTCTGTTCCTTCCGGCATCAGCCAAAACAAAAAAACTTCATACCCATCGTCCCAGCTGAAACCCCAATCCCACCCCTTCAACCCTTCCGAAACCCCACCGAGCCTCTGTTACCCCCGTCTCAGCCTCGGACTTCCATCAGCCAAAAAAAAAAAGAGCTTCTGCTGCAAACAGAGAAGCGAACCACAACTCCACGACCTCTTTTTTTTTTTTTCGGGTCTCAGTCCAAACAACCTGCTCAGGTTCTGTTCCAAAAAAAAAAAAAAGAGCAGAAAGAGAGAAAATAGAACCAGAAGGAAGCAAAGGAAGAAGAAGAGAAGAGGCAGCAAGAGGCAAGATCAGACCAAAAAAAAGAGCAGCAAGAGGAGAGAGTCGACGAAGAAGAAGAACAGAAGAGGAGCAGAGAAGAAAAGAAGAAGCAAGGAGACGGGAACATACCTGTTCCGGATTTCCTCCATCACCGCCTGTTATGCTCGAACATCTTGCCGGCCTGAAATCTTGCATTAACCTTCTCATAAGCCGCTGTTCCCATCGTTGGAAGCGACCGGTGTTCATTCCATCTCTGAGTAAGAGATCCCCTCCTCTCCTTTTGTCGGCGGTGAAACCCCAACCCACAGTCTTATTTTCTTCCTTCTTTTATTTTAAATTCTTTTGACTTGCCAGAAATACCCCTCCCTTTCTCCTTTATTCCCCTTTTGTCCCATATATTTTTTATTTCCAATTAAACCCCTGTCCCACACGTGACTGACACACCCTTTTGTGGTTTAATTTGAACTTCCAAAAAAAAAATTATTTACTATTCTGCCCCTGCCCTTTAAGCCTCCAGTTATTTACTATTCTACCATTATTCTTTGAGTGCTATTTTGTTACTCATCACCATGGTAGCCAATAGTGAAGTTGTTCAACAGCTGAATTCCTATAAAGGAGAAACTGATACAAAATTTGATGCTCTCACTAACATGGTCACGTCCCTAAAAACAATGGCGGAATCTATGCAAGTTTCTATTGATCGTTTGGTGGCAGCAGATAAAGGAAAGAGTCCCATTCAGTCTGGGGATTCTTCCAACACCACTCCACAGGATCTGCCAGTAACACCACCACCACCACCACATCATACACCACCTCCACCACCATGTGGGACTGGTAGACATGATGATGGAGCAGAAAGAGCAGCAAAACTGGATGTCCTTGATTTTTATGGAGACAATAATCCAGAATTGTACCTTGACTGGATTCACAGTTTAGATACATTCTTCAGATGGTACGGGTTGACTGAGGCTCGAAAGATCCTATTTGCAGAGGCCAAACTAAAAGGCAAGGCTCGAGTCTGGTGGATCAAGCAACAACAACAGAACCGAACCCGAGGCATTGGTTTGGTCACTACTTGGGCTGAAATGTATGAAATCATGAATCGGCGATTCTTGCCTTCTGATTATAAGCAACGCATGCATCTCAGGTTTGCACAGTTGAAACAAGAGAATTTAACCGTTGAAGAGTATGTTGCTAGATTTTATTATTTGGCCACTCGTTCTGACTTTGAGTGGGATGAAGAAGTCTTAGTGGCCCAATTTCGCAATGGTTTGCACCCTCAACTTAGTGCTGCCCTTGCATCTAGTCGACTACCTACCATGGAAGACGCCGTACAAGTAGCATATCAGGTTGAGGAAAGTCTGAAACGCCCATACAATCGGAGAAATTTTGCAGATACTTTTTCTCGAGGTACTAGTTCCGTTTGGCAACAGTCTCCTACCCAAGAGAGGTCATCTAGCAAGCCACAGGCAAGTGCTACATCTCTGGCTTCTTCACGACCTAGTCGGCCGTATTCTCCACCTCGACATGTTTCTGAAATGTCATCTTCACGGCCTACTCGCCCATACTCACCCCCTCGGCGTGGTTCAGATAAACCTTCTGATTCTTCAAAATTTACAGTTCGGTGCTACTCATGCCATGGATTTGGACATATCAGTGCCCAATGTCCCAGCCGTTTGGTTGCTTTTATTGATAAGGATTCTCCTATACCATATATTCCCGAAGAGCAACTTGGTTCTAACACAGTTGATTTAAGAGAAGAGCGTGCAACAGGTGAAGTCAATGACACTCTCAGTGACGAAGACCATCCTTTTTATGTCATTCGTCATGTGTTGACCACTCAGAAGGCCACTGACAATGAAGATTGGCGCCGCAGTAGTATTTTTCAGACTCGTGTGAAGTGCAATGATCAGTTGCTAACCTTGGTCATTGATGGAGGCAGTTGCACTAATGTTGTCTCTGAAGACGATGTTCGTAAGCTGGGATTGAATACAGAACCACATCCTAATCCTTACAAGGTTGCTTGGGTGAACAACACTAATCTCAAAATCACAGATAAGTGCTTGGTCACATATTCTATTGGTGGATTTAAGGATATAGTCCAATGTGATGTCCTCCCTCTGAAGGTGTGCCATATCCTTCTTGGTCGACCTTGGTTGTTTGATAAGAAAGTACAGCATTGTGGCTATGCCAATACCTATGCCTTCAAGCATGCCAACAAGACTATGAAGTTTCATCCTGCCAAAGATTTCCCTGAAATTAAGCTCAAGAAGATGGTGGGATCGTTCCTCATTCAGCGTATTCCTTCAGACGGTCTCCTCGGTCCTTTCCCTAACTCGACGGAGTCGAGTTCTTTTCAGAGGAGGAGAGTTGATGCAGATACGGCTGCCCTTTCTTGGTTGGACCAGCATGACCGGCTTTGGAAGCCAAGAGCCAAGAAGAACCGGTCCAGCCCAGGGTTTTGGTCCAACAAGGGTTGGAAATAAAATTAGTAGTTTACTTAGTATTTTATTTCATGCTTTTATTTTCCAGACTTGAACGTAGGAGTAGGATTTACTTCCTTGCTTTGGTTTCCTTTTTATAGTTGTTTCCTAGTTTAGGCTAGTTTCCATTTCAGTTAAGTTTCTAATTTCATGTTCCTATTTTCCTATATATTGGTTGTAATCGATTGAAGATTTAGAGAGCAATTTGATTATTGAATGAATGTGTGAGTGTGATCCTCCTTTTCCCCCTCTCTACTCTGATTTCCCCTCCCTTCCCTAAGGGTTCTCCATCATTGTGGTAGCCTATAATCTACCCATTGTGAACATATTTTGGAAAAGAGAGAGGAACACCTTGTTGCCTATAAATGCGGACATCATTTCCGCCAAACTAACCTCTTCCTAACCAGAAGGTCTGACAGATTGTTGTGTAAAGATTGTAAGGTTATACCAGGGGAAAGTTTTAAACTCGCAGCATAGATTGGTGGTCTTGAATGTACAGTTTTGCTCACAAACTCGTAAGCCAAGGAAGTTGGTCTACCCTAAGATTAGATGGTGAAGACTAAAAGAAGACGTCCAGGATACTTTCGCTAATAAAGTGGTCAAATATGGTAAGTGGGATAGTAAGGGAGACTCCAATGAGATGTGGACTAAGATGACAGCCTATATTAAGAAGGTTGCCAAAGAGGTCCTAGGGGAATCGAGGGGTGCTGGTCAATGCCCTTAAAGAGACTTAGTGGTGGGATGAGAAGGTCCAGAATGCCATCAAGTATAAGAAGGATTGCTTTAAGACTTGGCAAAGGACTACAGAAGATGATGATAAAAAGAAATACTATTCTTCCATAAATAAAGCTAGAAAATTGGTGGGGAAAGCAAAAGCTAAGAAATATGATGAGTTTTACGGTAACCTGAACAATAAGGCTGGGATAACTAGCTAAGTTGAGAGATATGAAGAGCAAAGATTTTGAGCATGTCAGATATATCAAAGATGAAGGTGGTAGAGTGCTTGTTAAGGAAATGGTGTCATTATTTTTTCAAGCTACTAAATGGAGACAACTCGAGCGGATCTTACCCATACGAGTGTTTCTATCACCAAGACAACACTAGACATAGATATATAAGAAGGATTGGAGTATCTGAGGTTAAAGATGCCTTAAGAAAGATGAATCCTAGCAAGACTCCAGGCCCAGACGATGTCCTTATAGAAGTTTGGAAGAGCTTAGGACTTGGTGGCGTATCTTGGCTAACCAACCTTTTTCACAAGATTATGAGTACAAGGAAGATGCCTGACGAGTGGAGAAGAAGCTTTGTAACCCCCATTTACAAAAATAAAGGAGATTCCTCGATTGCAATTACTACGAAGGTATAAAACTTATGAGCCATACAATGAAACTTTGGGAAAAAGTTATTGAAGTGCACTTGAGAAGAGAATCTGGAGTCTCGGTTAACCAATTTTGTTTTATGCAGGGAGATCATCAACTGAAGCTATATATCTTCTTAGAAGAGTCATGGAAACCGTCAGAGCTGCTAAGAAGGACCTTCATATGGTCTTTATTGACTTGGAAAAGGCCTATGACAAAGTTCCTAGAGATTTAATATGGCATGTCCTAGATAAGAGACAGGTGTTGAGTAAATATGTGGAAATAATTAAAGATATATGTATAATGACGTGGTAACAAGTGTGAGAACTAGGGGATGTCAAGGTTACGAGTTTCCTATTCTATTGAGCTGCACAAAGGGTCAGCTTTAAGGCCCTATTTGTATGCATTTGTTATAGATGAGTTGACAAAAGGCATTCAAGGTGACGCCCCATGGTGTATGCTTTTTGCGGACGATGTTGTTTTATTGGACAAAACAAAATCAAGACTCAATGCTAAACTAGAGCGATGGAGATCAACCTTGGAATCAAAAGGCCTTAAGATAAGCAGATCGAAGACAAAATATGTGATGTGCAACTTTAGTCACTCAACAATAGATAATAACGTGGTGACTATTGAAGGAAGAGAGGTAAAGCAAAGTGACTATTGAAGATATTTGGGATCTATCATTAATAAAGAAGGCAATATAAAGGATGATGTATCACATAGGATTAAAGTGGGATGGACGAAGTGGAGCAGTGCGTCTGGAGTTATATGCGATCGTGTCCCGGTAAAACTTAAGGGAAAATTCTATCAAGCAGTCGTGCATCCAGCTATGATGTACAGGTCGGAATGCTAGGCCGTTAAAAAGCAGCATATTGATAATCTGGGTGTAGCGGAAATGAGAATGCTAAGATGGATGTGTGGGAAATCTAAGACGGATAAGGTAAGGAATGATCAAATTAGTGAGGATTTGAGGGTTACCCAATTCCTGACAAGCTTTGAGATTGTCGTTTGAGGTGGTATGGTCATGTTCGACAAAGGCCATCAGATGTGCCGGTAAGGAGGAGTGATCTGATTCAGATAGAAGGACCCAAAAGAGCTAGAGGCAGGCCAAAAATGACCATAGGAGAGGTTGTGAGCAGAGACATGCACAAATTAGGCATTATCCCGAGTATAGTCTCGAATAGAGCAGATTGGAGGGGTAGGATCCAGGTAGCGGACCCGCTTTAGCTGTGTTCTAATTTGTTAGTGATATTACTAATTTCTTTCCTTTAACGCTTACTTTTCTTTTTCCTTGGCTTTGCTTGGATCCATGTAACAGACCCCATTAAGTTGGGATAAGGCTTTGTTATTGTTATTGTTGTTGTTGTTGTTGTTGTTGTTGTTGTTGTTGCTGTAATTACATATACGAGATTAAGAATATGAATAAGAATGTGTGGGTCCCATGCGCTGTTAAGTAGGCAAGTCAGTTTAGTCTAGAAAGAGTCCTTTTTAGTTAAATATTTATTGTCTTCTTATTACTTTGAAGAAAAAATACAATACCCCAAGGGAGAAAGAAAGAGAATAAAGAAAAATTACACAAAGCCCAAACTCATTACTTCTTGTTGTTGTTGTTGTTGTTGTTGCTGTAATTACATATACGAGATTAAGAATATGAATAAGAATGTGTGGGTCCCATGCGCTGTTAAGTAGGCAAGTCAGTTTAGTCTAGAAAGACTCCTTTTTAGTTAAATATTTATTGTCTTCTTATTACTTTGAAGAAAAAATACAATACCCCAAGGGAGAAAGAAAGAGAAAAAAGAAAAATTACACAAAGCCCAAACCCTTAATGGGGAGTGGCTTGGAGACAAGAGAGAGGAAGGCCCCAAGAGACAACAATATGCATGTTCCTTGGGGAGTCAATACAAGTGGTAGAAATAGCAGAAAACTTTCCTTTAATGTCAAAGGAAATGGCATCCCAAATCTTTTGAAGAGGACGAGAGTTGGAGGTCCATTTCCTGTGGTTTCGCTCTATCCAAATTTGGTTGATAGAGGCATTGAAGGCAAGCTTACCCACCATGTCACAAATAGAAGAGCCCTCAAAAGTCATATCAACCCAAATCCACTCCTGTTTAAAGGGGAGAATCCGAAGATGCCTTGGCCAACATTTATCAAGAACCCCTTTCCAAATAGAAGAGGAGAAGAGGCAATTGAAGAAGAGATGGTTAGTCCCTATCCTCTGTCTCCTCTCACCCTAGCTCAATTCAGATCTGACTCTCCTGCTCAGGTGTGATCATTCTGCATTCTCTCTTCTATATCCTTAGCTATGTTCTTCTCTTCTTTCATTTCTGCTGCTGCTTTTCTTTACTTTAGTTGCTAAAGGTTGCTTCCCTGTTTCCAGTTGATTTCGATTTCTTGTTTTGCACACAAGTATTTAGGTTATTGGGTAGTGATTGGTTTGCAGCCAAACTTTATATCGGATCATCTTTAATCGTTCTCTAACAAATAAGACCACTAAAACTTAGTTTTCTACTTCAGATTGTTACCGGTAAACACCTTGCCCTGTTTTCTGGTCTTCACTACAACTGTCCGACGCACCATTCCAGCCCCCATTAGAATACAATTTCTTGGCTGGATCCATCCATCATGGTTGGGACTCTTCTAATCCTAGAGTTCCAACACAGTTCTATGTCTCTAGGACGTTACAGTCCTGTTTTCCAGCCCCTGAGTACCATTTCATCATCCTTTCCCATATCTGAAATTATAAATTTATTTACCCATAACTACAGGGTCTAGGTAGTGTTTGGTAATTATCTGAATAATCTGGTTTTCCTGAAACTGCATAAAATTCAGAGTTCTATTCCATTCTCTTATTTGATTGATCTAGAGGTCCTTTAAGCGCTGACCGTTAGATTTTACATCGGATCTGACCCATACCTAGCCTTCAAATCGAATTTTCTTCCTCCAATTCAAGTGAGCCCATCAGTTGTAAATCCATCATTTGACATGTGCATTATGTGGTTAATAATTTTACCAAAACAAGGCCACAAGGGTTCACCCAAGATTGTGCTTCAGAGATGATATTCCTTAATCAAGTTGATCTTGCGTGAGTTAAGTTCAGTTGTAGGGTGGATTTCAGTGTATCAGGTGCTATGGCAGCCATTGTAATTAGTCCTTAAAATGAGGTTTCTGTTGTTGTTGAATCACTACTTTGAACTTTTATCACATTTCTATTGATAAAATTGTTACATATCAAATAGAAGTTATAATATTACAAATACAACAATATGATTGTATGATAACAATGAAAATAATAATCATAAATTATAATTTTTTTATTTTTTTTTGTGAATAAATAATTCATTACCAAGAAGAAAAAGATATATACAACCCCTAAAGGAGGAGGGGGGAGAGAGAGGGAAATCAAAAACAGAACTTATCCTCCAAAAGAGAGTTCCGGATAACAGAACTAGGGAGCTCCCAAGAAGCTATAATGTGACAATTTCTTGGGGTGGGCTACAAGAAGAAAACAAAGGAGATGGAGGCCCAAATCTTTCCCAAAGGCCGAGAGTTGGAGTTCTATTTCCTATGATCTCTCCATCTAAATGTGATTAATGGTAGCACAAAAAGTGAGCTTGCGGACTTCCCCTAAAAAGTCATATCCATCCAGATCCACTCCATAACAAAGAGGAGACTAGCCATGTTAGAAAGCCAACATTTGGCTATGACCCCTTTCTAGATAGAGGAGGAAACAGGGCAAGCAAAAAAGAGGTGATCAATATCCTCAGGCTCGGCTCCACAAAGGTAACACTGAGGAGGGACTGGGATTCTTCTCTAGATGAGAAAAGCCTGCGTGGGAAGGCATTTGGTCAACACTTGCCAGGCCGTGAAGTTTTGCCGAGGGATATGGTGCTTGAACCAAATGAGCTTGTGCCAAGGGGAAGGAGAGCCATAAATCCCAAGCCGCCCTAGCACTGAAGAGACCTGGGGGGGTAGGGGACCAGTGGATAGTATCATGCCTGAGATGACGAACTCCAGAGATGACTAGCAAAGAATTCCAGATATCAGAGATCTGGTCTGAGGAGGGGGTCGGGGGAGACCAAGAGCCAGAAGATAAGATATCCGCAACTAGGGTATGCCTAGGTAATCCAGCGCCATAAATGGCCCTGGCACTTAGGATAAGGGAAAGAACTCCCCTAGGATGCCAAGGATCAAGCCAGAGATAGGTAGAGGACCCATCAACAATCTGAGAGGAAATAGCTCCAGTTACAGCTAGTCTAATAGCAATGATCTTGCACCACACCTAGGAGGCATCAACAAAGGGACGCAAAGTCCAAAAAGAGTCCGATCGGAGAATGGTTGAATAAGCCCAATCAACCCACATACTTTTCTTCTTAGAGGCCAACTTCAAAATCAGCTTGATCAAACCAGCAATGTTGACATCCCTGATGCGTCTCAAACCCAAACCCCCTTCAGCTTTCGGATGCAAACAGCCGCCCAACAAAGAGGCCAAAGGAATCTATTGCAATCACTATCTTTCCAAAAGAGCAAAGCAAAAATGGACTCAAGCTTGGAGATGGTAGACTTAGGCAAATCAAAAATGCCGGACCAATAAATATAGGAGGCTTGGAGGACTGATCTAATAAGCTCCAATTGGCCTGCAAAGGAGAGGAGCTTGCCTTTCCAGAGTTAAAGATGCTTTCTGATGAGGTCAAGCATGGGTATGCAGTGATGGGCAGAGAGCCTTGCAAGGATGAGAGGCAAACCAAGGTACTTAACCGAGAACTGGCTAAGGGCAAATCCAGTTTTCTCAAGCAGAGAGACCTTGATATCCTCAGAGACACCAGCTAGAAAGAGAAGAGATTTGGCAAGGCTGATGTGGAGACCTGACATTGTGGCAAAATGGTTCAAGCATTGCATAATGGTATCAAGGAATGAATCAGTTGCTTTGGAGAAGATCATCAAATCATCCGCAAAAGCAAGGTGAGTAACCTTAAGAGCCTTGCACTTTGGGATGGGAGAGATAAGCACCTGATCAGTGGCTAATTGCAGACTTCTAGAGAGAACTTCCATTGCTAGGCAAAATAGATATTGAAAGAGGGCATCCCGGAGAAGTATCCAGTTGGGCTTCTATTAACCAAAACCAAAAAGCAAGGAAAAGCAATATACTGGTGGATCTATTTAGCAAAAATTGGCAGGAATCCCATCTTGATGAGAACTGAAAATATAAAATCTCATCTCAAATAATCAAAAGCTTTGTGGGTGTCAATCTTCATGAGGGCTGCTGGGGAATGGGATTTTCTGTCAAAGCCTCTAACAATCTCATGAAAGAGGAGGATGTTTTCTACAATACTTCTCCCCGAAATGAAAACCGACTGGTTGATACTAATAAGTTCATTGTTGGCAATGAACTTATATAGGAGGTTGCAAAGAGATATTTTCCTGAAGTCATTCATTGAATCTGCTCCTTCTTTCTTAGGGATGAGGCAGAGGAATGTTTGGCTGATACCTTTGATCTGGCTAGGATTAAAGAAGAAACTCTTGATTGCATTGATAAAAAATCCTCTTTGATGATATCCCAAGAAGAGGAGAAAAGACCCATACTGAAGCCCTCAGGACCAAGAGCTTTGCTTGCTTTGTGGGATAAAATAGCAACCTCAATTTCCTCAGCAGAGAGAATTGCCATAAGCAAGCTTGGCATATTATCAGGAATGAATTTGTTTATAAGACCATCCGGGATGGGGTTACTTGGCAAAGACCTTGGATTGAACAGGTTCTTGAAGTAGTCAACCGCAACAACTTTTATCTCATAAACTTTGAAGACTTATTTGAGTTGGTGAAACTAGGGGTGGAATTAAAGTTGTTTCTAGCTTTCAAAGAACGGTGGAAGTAAGCCGAATTAGTATCACCCAACTCCAGCTAATTGATTCCAGCCTTTTGTCTCAAAAAACTTTCCTCTTGCACAACAAGAGAACAAAGGTTTTCAGATTCAATCTTTTCTTCATCAGCCAAGGATGGGTTCATGTGATCAGTCTAAAGCAGAAACTGAAGGGAAGCAAGCTGATTTCTGCAGTCAACAACTTGAGAAGAAATGTTCCCAGAGTTAGTATTCCAAGCCTTAAGGGCATCCTTCACATTTTTAAGCTTTCTGGCCAGAGCAAGGAGGGGGTGGAGAAAGCATGGACATGCTTCAGCGAAGCTTCCCTGACAATCGAATGAAAATCACGATGAGAGGACCAAATGTCAAAAATTTTAAAAGGTTTAGGCCCAAAGGAGGTATAGGGTTGGATTAAGAGGGAGATGGGACCATGATCGGATATGACTGGGGATTAAAAAACAGCATGAGAAGAAGGGAAAGAGGAAAGCCAGGTTTCATTTACCAACATTCTGTCCAATTTACAAGCAATGCAGGCAGCAGCTGATCTTTTATTGTTCCGGTTTTAATTGGAGCCCGACCATCTAAGGTCATCAACCGCAATATCATCAACGCATTCATTAAAAGCATCAACATTTACAATACTGATAGTGCCTTCACCTTTTTTCTCATGACTAAACCGAACAACATTGAAGTCCCCACATATCCCCCAAGGATGGGAACCAATTTGGCCAGCAATAAGACAAAGGTCATTCCAGAGGACCTCTCTGTCAGCCGCACGGTTAGAAGGATGTATGGATGAGAGAAAGAAGGAGAAGCTGCCTGCAGAATCCAAAACAGATAGATGAAGAAGTTGGGGAGTGGAAGATAAAAGGGAGACAGATAGCTTAGAATTGTCCTAGAGAAAACAGATTCAGTCATTAGGATGGTGGGAGTGATTGGTAAGGAAAGACCAGGAAGGGGTAATACTGGAGGCAATACGGGAAAAAGAGGATTCCTTGACATTAGTCTCACGCAAGCAATAAAAGGCAAGACGAAGGTCCTTAATGAGGAACCGAACAGCAGCGTGTTTCTCAGGGGAGTTCATACCCCTAAGATCCCAAAATAGGCCATGGGACATCAGCCACAAAGGAGGAGTGCAGAAAATGCTCCACAAAGGAGGAGCCGGGCACGCCAGAGGAGGTCCGGGACCGATGGCGACGCTGGTAAGAGTGGGGAAGGAAGACAGGGATGGGAGGCTCCTAATGAATGGGAGAAATGGCCAAAGGCCTAGAGACAGAGTTGCAGATTTTTTTTGGTATAGCTAGAGGTTTGTTTTTTTTTTCCTTAGGTTTGTTTGCGGGTAAGGAAGAAGAGTCAAGATTGAGCCGCTGGGTATCAGGATCCGAAACCAACAGGGACTGGGCCAATGAGGATGGATGGCTAATGTGATTAGAATTAGAAAGATGGGCCTGGGCAGAGGAAGGCCCATCATCCTGAAACAAAGAGGCCTGGGCTGAGTTAGTGTCATTCAAAGAGGGTGGGCCAGTGGTGGGGGGATTCGGTTGGACCAGACGAACCAGGGAGAGGTGGGGAGTAGGAGAAGACAGAGAGGGTCTTACCAACATTGTGGCTAACGAAGGAATGGAGCAACCAGAGACAAAAGCCTGATCAGAGTGCTCGAGGAATCCAGAAGAAGTCTCGAGCGCCATTCGGGCAAAGGGCAACAGAGACCCAGCGATATCCATCCTTAGTGGAGAAGAATATCGAGAGCCAGGGCCAGCAGATCTAGTTGCAGAGTCAGAGGATTCTCCCGAGGAAGAATTAGATTCGAACCCTTCAACCAAAGCATGAAGCTGCTGTTCAGAAGAGACATCTTTGGAGATAAGATCAGAGAAAGGGAGCTCCTAGATATCTTCCCTAGCAAAGCTGATGCAGTCCAGGCCTGTATCTGATAACCAGCCCTGTAACTGAAAGTCACCAAAACTCCAACAACAGCTCTAAACTAATCCAAATAACTTCGTTTCAATTCTACACTACGATAGAATGAAGAAACAAAGAAGATTGATCAAAGAAAGAGGTGAATACTTCATTCAATGATCAAAAGATGAGAAAACATACACAAAACCTACAGAAATCTGCTAAGGCTAGCCGCCACTTCTATTCTTTCTAATGATGATTCTCCCCTTTTTGATACATTTTTTACATTATATATCCCAAACCTAATAGGTAGGGCGACCCTGAATGTCCATAATACACCTCACTTAAAAGTCCAACAGCATCTAAAAAAAATTAAAATTACAAGAACACCCCTATTTCAGCACTGGACTCAAGGATTAAAGTATCGGTATCAATCGCCGTATTGGTCGGCCAAAATTAAGATACGTATCGGAGGGTATCGTATCATATCGGAGATACGCTAAGATACGATAAAGATACGCACATAAATGTATAGGAAATACTTTTTTAAAAACTTTTGCATAAAAAAAAAATTGTTAAAAAAACCTATTGATAACATATATTATGCATAAACACTAAATTGAGGGTATCGCACTAAGAATTCAATGTTTGTATTTGTTCCACAAATGTAAAACCCTTGTTTCCAACCTTGATTCCACTTTAGTTAGAAAGAAATATGGCTGACAGCAACTTTGGAACAAAAACCCCTCAAAAAATCATGTTTTTCTGAAAAATTACCCATCTTGGCCATTATCTGACCGTAGCGCACTGCATCGGTACATACCGATACGTACCAATACTCATCGATATGTACCGATTGATACATACCGATACTGATACGTACTGATAGTCTACAATATGCACCGATTGATAGATACCGATACGTACCGATTGGTATATACCGAATCGTACATTTAACCTCGATTTTATATTTTCCATAGAGTATCGGTACATATCGGTGTGTATCAGTGCATATTGGTATGTATTGTATGATATATATCGATACGAAAGGATTTTAAAAATTCCATGTATCGTATCGGTATCGGAGATACTTTAAACCATAGCCTAGACCGGGCCAGAAATCGTAGCCCAGGTTTGGGCTACCAAATCAGCTCCAATTTGGCCCATATTTGGAATGGACCTTCCCTGCCCTAAGCCTCACTGATCTTCGCAGTTGTTTCAGGTGTTCCAGCCCTTCCATGGCTTCTACCTCGTACTCCAAAATAGGGTCAAAATCCATCTCTGGCTCCTCTGGCCTAGAGCTAGTGATGATCTCTGGGCTTAGCTCTGCGTCAAAAGCCCAAGATGGCGAACCAATTTTTCCCAGCAGGTGAAAGGACATCATGAACCAAAGTATTTTTTTGTCCTTCAGCAGGGGGAGGCCGGTGGTGGTTTGGGTGTCCGGTTTTCCCTCTTCCTCTCGCTAGAGGAGGAAAGGGAAGACCTCTTTCGTCGACAGACATGATCTATCGATCTCTTCGATGAATGAGGCCGATGGGGTCAGCAAGCACCACATTTTAGGGGTCTGAAGTCTGATCTGTTGGCTTACAGAGAGCAGAGTCATGACCAAATACCTTGCAAGATAAACATAAGGGAGGCCTCCAGTCATAGAGAACAGATTGCTGGAAGCAGGGCTCATCACCTTCCTGAACAGAGATGGAGGAATGGAGTTGATCAGAAGCTGAAACCATGACACAAATCTTGGCGTAAGCAATGCAATCCTTTCGATTGGTTCTGGCGTCTGAGCATAAAGGGATGCAAATAACCGATCCCACTGAACTAAGCCCTTCTAAGCACCAAAAGTGCAGGGGAAGTCCAGGAAGAGAGATCCAAAAGGGGATGGTTGAATAGTTGATCTGACTGAAGAGAAGATGTCGCTGCAAAGGACGGAGAAAGATAGGCTTCCGGCCAACCAGCCAAGGGCCACCTTCCAAGCATCGCGTCTTATCTTGTTGTTCAGAGAACTTGAACATGAAGAAGCCATGATCCAGAAGAAAGATATCCACAGTTCTGACAGGTCTCCATTGTTTGAGCAGGGAGAGTTCGACAAGATGGAACGGAGGCCCAGGAAGTGACCTACAAGAGAATTCTTCCAGCGAGCAGCTTCAGAGTCCAGAATACCTTTAGGACAATTGGCAAACAAGGAATCTCCCAGCTTGGAGGGAGGAATGAAATGGAGAGGGTGTCCATCAGCAGGGGAGTAAATGATGTGTTTAAAATGGGAATTCCAAGCTTCTCCCAAAGGATGGGGAGAGGGGAGGGGTGTTGCATGCAAGGAGGAGGGAATAGGGGAGATAGGAAAAGAGACCCATTCACCAGTGAAGTCAGCCATGGAGGCTGGGAGGCGGGAGGCCCTCAGAAAAGAGTCAAAGAGGCCATCCAGAGCCTCCGTTTCTTACCTTAATTCTTGCTTATAGACTTACCATGGTAAAGAAGGGGAAGGGGAGAACAAGCACACTTGGAGATCACAACACAACAGAGAATTGTGATCCGAAACTGAATGGAAGCAAGCTTAATCTGCAGTCAGCAACTTAGGTCTACTCTTCCCTCCTTCGTAAAGGCTCCGTAAAACCTACAAGTTGAGTCATATTAGAGTAACTAAAACAATTCCAAAGTCCAAAGCTTCGAAACGCGCACTTCAGATGTTGGTGCATTTCACAGATTGACCACTCAAGTTGTCCCTTAAGCTGCAAGAAAATAGGACCTTTCATTTATACTAGTTTAATTAAACCCAAAAACCTGTGCAGATTAGTATATTTCAGTCTCAACCAGGACTTGGCTTTTATCCCATAGTAACGAAATTGCTAACTGAAACAAGATAGTGCAACAGATCCCCGCAGGGTTGGGGAGAAGAGAGATGAAAACAACTAAAAATGTTTGATACTCAAACAATTATATCATTTAAACCATATGAAATTATTAAAATGCTTGATATTAAAACAAATAGGGTTACTAAACTATATGAAATTAACTCCACTAACTAAACATAAAGCCGAGTGTCATAAAAGGGGGGGCGGGTACAGCCAAATAAATGTATACCTATGTCCATTGTAGAAGTTGATACGTCTTTTGTAGTAGTGGCACTCTTGCTGACATCAACAGGCTTTCCCGTAGATGCTTTTCGTAGCATAGATTGCAGTAGCTTTTTCTCTGTGAACGTTAAGTAGCATCAGAACCATTAATAGAGAAGAGACTTCAGTCACATATACAACGAATGTCTAGAAACACTTCCTTTAGACACATAATGCCAAATAACATGCTTTCAGTCTCTACAGATATTATGACTTGTCTTCCTCGTACAGAGAGCCATGTAAAATATAAATGTTCTCACTATAATGAATAATAATAACAACAATTTTGAAATCTTAACCCCTGATTTGGTAGCACTAGAACCAAAGATCTGTTTAAAAACCACTGATGCAATTTATTTCAATTCAAATTTCAAAATGGACATAATTTCCCACAGATATATAGCTTTTGAGCCCTTTTACAGTACAAGAGCGTGGTTTTTTCTCACAATTACTAAATACTTCTGACCTACAAAAGAAAACTCCAGAATAAATGTATACGCGTTACCTTGAAAAATCCAACATTATATGTAGACATACCTTCCCGCAGAGCATCTATGGTTGACTGCAAATCCTGACGCTCTTTCTCCAAGCTAGACACTTTCTTTCTGCAAGGGGATATAGAACCGAGATTCTTGAGGATAATGATGTAACAAAACCAAGAAAGGGAAAAGCCACAGCATCCAAAAAATAAAAGTGGAAAAACAATCTTCATATGAAACAATCTAGATATCACATTAGTGAAGGAACATTTTGTAAGGCCACAAAGCTATATAGTGACTTTAAGATTGCAAGAAATATCAGCATGTGAGACTATATTATTACCACAAGGTATGAATATATAAGAAAATCTAAAGATTACAATGGCCGAAGGCCTGAACCAAGACTTCTAGCGTGGGAGTCTGTTCGATATCCTCTGACAAATGGGAAGAGTAAAGTAACAATGAATAAAAAATAAGTATCAATCAGTTAGATGGCAGTGATGCTGTAGACAAAAAGTTGGGGGTGTGGTTTTTAAGATGGTAACAAGGATGAACTGGGCTCTACTTGGAAGTAGTTTTTGAGGTTTAGGTTGAGACCAGTGCTCCATGAAGCATGGTTCAAGATCTTGCCAAGACCTTTTTTTCAATTAACGAGAAGAGAGCACAGGTGAGGTTAAAAAACGAAAAGATCTCGACGATCTCGGTGAGATATGGTTTCGATCCAACTTGGTCCAACCATGTGACATAAAAGCAAGAGTTTCGAGCCCAAGACAAATATCTCACTGGAGTCTCTCTCTCTCTCTCTCTCTCTCTCTCTCTCTCTCTCTACTTTTTTGGGGAAAAAACACCATTAAGCAAGGATTTGGTGTTTCTTCTTGAATATCTTCATTCTTACACTCATTGAAGCAAGAATCTTAACATTTGTAGTGACTTTTCTTCTCAAGAACCATTTAAGGTAAAAAAATTCTTCTCAAACCCTTTTCATAGAAACATCATCAATACTTGTTGGTTGCCATTGATTTTTTTATATGTGATGCATCTAACACTGGTCTATAGATTCATGGAGGAAAAAAAATATTTCTGTTTTTAAGTTAATTTTTTATATTTCTGTTTAAATAAATTCTTTTCTTGCAAAAAAAATTGAAAAAATATGATTTATACATGATGTTTGTCACTCAATTTTTGATATGTTGCTCACCAAAGGCTGTAGAAAAAAAAATATTTCTGTTTTTTAGTTAATTTTTTATTTTTCTGTTTAAATAAATTCTTTTCTTGCAAAACAATTTGAAAATATATGATTTATACATGATGTTTGTCACTCAATTTTTTATATGTTGCTCACCAAAGGCTGTAGAAAAAAAAATATTTCTGTTTTTAAGTTAATTTTTTATTTTTCTGTTTAAATAAATTCTTTTCTTGCAAAAAAAATTGAAAATATATAATTTATACATGATGTTTGTCACTCAATTTTTTATATGTTGCTCACCAAAGGCTGATCTACAGCCTCACGGTGACAATTTTTTTTTTCAGTTAATAAATTAATTAATATATTCTGAAATATAATATATATATATATATTACATAATTACAGAAAAATCAAAAAATAGGAAAAAAATTTCTGTTTTGTATTGAAAATTACTTTAATGTATTTTAAGTATTGTTAGTGTATTTTGAAATGAAAATTATGTTCTTTGTTTCACTCTACTATAATTTATTATTAACTATGATATTATTATTTATAAAAAAGTTATTTAAAATTAAGAAAAAAGTATAGAAAGTAGGGGATTAAGATGTAATAGCTATATGATGTCGAATAGCTCTTAATGCATGTATTTTTTAATATAAGATGTTGAATAGTTACTAATTTATGCATTCTTTTATGTAATAGTGTTTAAGTTGGGGCACAATGTCTAGTGCTCAAAGTGGAGGTGGAGATATTGCATAATTATATGGAGATCTAATGTCAGATGAACAAAAAAAAAAAAAAAAATCAAAGTGTAGGTATTGCAAGAAAATGATTACTTCTGGAGGTGCCACTAGGTTGAAGAAACATTTGGCTAGGGGGGTACAAGGATATTGCCAAATGCCCCCAAGCTCCCTATGAAGTACAAAAAATGTGCAGCAGAGCCAACAAGGTGGAAGGTTAAAGAGGGCAGAAAAACAAAAGTTAGATCAAGAATTTGATGAGGTAGTCTTAGAGAGACACCCAACAATGGTGGATGTTGACTCTAATGAATCTTATAGTGATTATAGGCTAGAAGAAGGTATGACAAGGGCAAAGTGGAGATAATTGCAACATGTTAAGGCAAATAGGAGGATCTCTCATCAAGTGGAAAAGGTTAGGCGGACAGAGATGATGAGAGGAGTAGGTGGCTCTGGTTCTAGTAGTATACACCGTAGTGCTGGAGCTGGTGGTGGTAGTAGTGGACACCGTGGTGCTGGTGATGGTGATAGGGATGGTGATGGGGATGGGGATGGGGATGGTAATGATGGTGGTGATGGGGGATGTGCAAGAGGTACCATTACACTGCACCAGAGCCACACCCAGTGCAATTCACAGGAGAGACTCAATTCACTCATGCCACACAGGACATGGACCATGGTGCACATTCCCCCACACCCTACAAGAGAGGCTCACGTCACCGATTCATAGCTGGTGGAGAGGAGCAGAATAGCATAGACTCCATGGACATCTCTATTAGGAGCTTAACTAACACTCTAGGAGGCTCAAATATGGAAAGTGGTATTGATGGGGAGCAGTTGCATGCACTGTCAACTATATATGGAAACAGGGACCACTGGTTCAGACTATAGTCATTATAGTCAATTTGGACACCCACATACCAACTTTTTCCCCTGTCTCTGAGTATGTGGGTCAGTCACACTCCCACATTGGGTCAAGTTTTGTGGATAGCCTCTTCAGGGTTCCAGCCCCCTAGCCATACATACCAGTGTAGGTTCTAGTCCGTCAAGCACCAACCAATAGTTGTGGATCTCGATCCAGTTCATTTAGTTTCAGAGATACCTACCCAAGGATTGGGTATCTCCAGTATGTTGTTGATGATGTTTATAGGGCTGACGTAGCAAACTTTGAGTATTACTTCTGTCATACTATGACATGGCCAACCTTTGTGATTCAATCAGAGCAAAACATGATTCGACATCAGCATCAACAATATGGTGGCTATGATGCTATGGCTCGGCAATCATTTCAGTACTAAGAGTCTAGGTCTCTAGGATGGAGTCTAAATGTCTAGTTGTCTACCATATCTACATGTGTTATGTTAGTTATTATTAATATGTGCTTTATGCAATTATGTCGTTATGTTGCTTATCTTATGTAATTTCAAATTTCCAATATAAGTGACTCATCAATCATCAATAGTAATTAGAAATGATGTCTTTTATATTCTAATGATTATGTTGTCAGGATGATGATTATGGAATGTAGATTGTGGAATAGAGCATACAAGGTGAAGGTCCGAATGGTTGGTGCTACTTACATAGGGTACAAAGTCAAAGAACTATTTTGAGTTTAATTTTTAAAAAACCAATGTTTTCATTATCTTTCGAATGCCTAAAATAGGGTACAAAGTTTCAGGGGCTACAAAGGCCATATGCCCACCGAGACCAACCAGCGAGTTGAACGCAAAAAAAATACATGATCTCGCTTTTTTGGGGTAGCGAGATGGGTGGTGAGAGTGAGATCTAAAACCTTGCATGAAGAGAGGTCCATAGTTGTCATGGCACCTAGGTGAGTCTGAGCAATGGCCAGGTGCTTTGATGTTTTGGCATTAGTTTAGTACATAAGGCTCCCCCTTTAACATGTATGGACATTTCTTAAAGGGTGCACCTTGTTGTCACCAAAATGGTGAAGTGAGAAGTTGTAATCTTCTTTTGATTGCCCCATCTTATTCCCAAAATTTAATGTAGGGGGTGAAAAAAAGGCTTTCAAAATGATTTGAAAAAATACATCATTATTAAAAGCTACACATTTTTTGAGTAGGCATGTGAAATGACAGGATTAACCCTCACTCGAAAACAAATGTTATACTAAAAGGGCAAAAAAGTAAGGTTATAACTTTTTTTCCACCAACTCTGTTACAAGAAGATTTTCCCTTTCATAAATTCAATGATTTTATTGTTGGGGGTAGGATGTCTTGTATTTTGTCACACAGATTTGTGGGTTGATTCTGAAGGGCCGTCAAAAGCCAAAGGGCCCGAAGGGAAAATTTATTTGTTTTTTACTAGAAAAAATCATGAAACTTTCTAATAGTATTGTTGTTGCATCTTCAACTGAAAATGATGACTAATGTGTTGCACAATACTTAATTTTGGTTAATTAGGGCATTATTTTTTTTTTTATATATAAAAATTAGTTTTAATTAGGAACAAAAATGAGTTGAGGAAAAAAAATAAAAAATAGCTTTATTTTTGTTTAAGGATTTGTAATTGATGTAAAAAAGTTAATAATGTAGCATTTTTTGTTGCAACAATGTAAGAAGGTTGCATTATGGCTGCTCAGAGAGGAGATGCGAGGGAGACATAGCATGATAGCATGGTACACCCATTGGAAATGACAAAACAAAGTCATCGTATATGTACTGTTAAGAGAAGATCATGGGAGGTGGGGCCACTAAACCAAAGTGGCATTTGGCTGGTGGTACAGGGATGTGGACAGATGCGCTAGTGTCTGTGGTGAGGAGCAGAAGGCTATTGCCCTCATAAAGGGAGGAATAAAAAGGAGGTTGGATAAGAAGGCCAGGGAAGAGCTTGATGAAGCAATTCTAGAGATGATGTAAGGCTAGGTATGAAGTATGAACTACCCAAACCCAGTAGGATCTCCAAACAATACTCAAACAATCTCCAAACAATACTCAAACAACCCCTGATTTATGATACTAGTACTCCCCAACAGCACAGCAAGTACAGAACAGCAGTACCCTAGCCGCATGTCACCAAATTAGGTCAAAAATAGGGAGATTTCAATATTTCACCATTCAAACCTCAGGGAGCCAAGTTCTCCGGGTCGAGTGGCCCTCTTATAGGGTCCCAAAAAACCCCAAAAGTTCAGCCCCTCCTACTAACTGACTGAAGAATTATTACACCACCAGAATAAGGGAAAATTTAGGGCATGAATGGGAGATTTTCAACAACACCAGCTGCAGGCCTCTATAGGCCTCAAGACCCTGGTCGAGTTTTCTTGGGGCACTTGATCAACCCTTAAAAGGGGGGGTGAAGGTGATCTCTAGTCTGGCAGATTGGAGCATGGTTTAAAGTATCTCGGAATACGATATTATACCCTCCGATATGTATCTTAAATTTGGCCGGCCGATACGGTGACTTATACCAATACTTTAATCCTTGATCTTTAGCATATCTTAGCATATCTCCAATACGTATCTTAAATTTAGCCAACAAATACGGTGACTGATACTCTAATCCTTGCTTGTGAGTTCATTAATCCACAACGACGGGATACGGTAGTAGACCATTGGTTGGAAGGATTGGAGCACCTCCGTTCATTAAGGTGAGAGCCAAAGGCTTGGCTACTGTAGCCAATTTGGAGTTTGTCACCAAAATCTAGGAACTTACCAACCTATACTTGCTAGGAAGGTTAGAGGTCCAACTTGATCACCAATGGAGGATCTAGGGTTTCAGATTTAAGAGGAAGATGAGTTGCAGCAGGAGGAATCCTCTTCTTTGAGTTTTTTTTCTTCTTAAAAGGTTATAATCGGTATTACACATGTGTGAGGGTAGTTTGGGTATTAGGAAATATAAATTCATGACTTAACAGCCATTTCTCACGAAAAGGGACAGTTGGTAGAACCTTTCAGATAGAGGGAGGGTAGTGATATTTTTGAAAATGTCTAAGGGGAACATGGTATTTCGCCAAAGTATAGGGGAGGGGAGTGATATTTCCTCTTGTATCCATGGGGTCCATTGAAGACTCAATAGATGTGTGGCAATGTTCTTAAAGCAATATCGATGGGGTTGTTGCTACAGTGAAGGAAGAAGGAAGAAAAGATAAAGAAGAATAAGAAAAGGGAAAGAAAAAGAAAAAGAGAAGAAATGTGTGTGTGCCATTCTTGGAGCTAATGTGAGCTTCTACAAAGAAAGAAAAGAAAGAAAAGAAAAGAGAGGGAAGCAAGAGGGAGAATGATTGGGAAAACCACTACTGCCAAGGGGGTTTCGGTCTATTGTCAGGTTTGTGTCGTTCTTGGAAGTTCCAGTGAACACCTCCAAGACAACTCCGAACATTTCCCAATATCTCTAAGTATCTCAGACAACAAGGGTTGTAAGAATCTCCAACCCCTGCATTTACTTTCATATGTATGTTTGACTGTCTGTATGTATGATAGGTATAAGAATTTGATATTGTAGACCTATGCAAGCATGTGCATCATTGTAGGGCATCGATATAAGCCCAATCTTAATTTTGTAATTGGTGTCCAATGGGTGTTGGACATAGGGACAGTGTGTTCCTTGGTAGTTACCACTACCTAAACCTATTTGCCATGGGTGCGGCCTCTCAAATCATTCTGCTAAAACAAGGGTGAAGACCTAGCCATTGTATGTCATTAGTGGAAACTAGGAATCTGTTCCCTTGGCTGTGGGTACAATCAAAATTAGAATTTGAGTAGATGTTGAGCCCGACAATGGACATTACTCTGTGCATGTAGGAAAACTGGCCGAAGCACGTATCTCTTGTATTGTTGTTGTGTATGCTCACATTATATTGTGCATTGGAGTGATTGTGTACAGGATGGGTGTGTATATCTGGCAGACCTGACCACTTGGTGGTGCAGTGTGGATATGCATACGATTGTGATTGTCGTGTGGGGTTTGAGGGACAGCTCTGGGCATCAATGCAGTATATGTAAGTAAGCTCTGTGCAGTAGTAAGAATTGTCAATAGTACACATAGTAGCTCTAGGCAGCACAAGTAGATTGTGCATGTATTTGTTGAAGTGCCAACAATGATTGCCACATCAAGGGTACAGTCTAAAAAAGAAAAAGAATTTGACACTGATTCACCCCCTCTCAACTTCAGCGGGACCCAATAGTTCACTCACAGATACCCCAAACTTTTGAATCCCAACCTGGCGAGGATGTTGAGGAGGACATCAACTGGTTGCATTCTAGTGGCTACAATAGCACATCATCCCCATCTGCTGATGAAGACGACGACGACGACGACGACGATGATGATGATGATGATGATGATGATGGTGGTGATAGGTATGCATCCCTCCAAAAGATCAGGCAGAGCCCATCCAATTCATAGGAAAGAAATAGTTCGATCATGCTTAACAGGATATCGACCACGGTGTATGTGCCCCCACACGTAAAAGCTACGCAAGAGGCCGGCACTGCAAGTTCAGACCAAATGAGGAGAATGATACCATAGAGAAGATGTTCCAAGCTTGTCTCACACTCTAGAAGGCATGAATCTGGAGTAGGGTAGTGGAAATGGGCAGTGGCATGCTCCATTCTTTGCCAAAGAAAGCACCAGTTCCGAGTACAGAGGGTATAGTGGCTATAGGCAGTATAGCTTTTCTTCTTCAAGTCCAGGACCAAGAGAGGGGGGCGGGACAGATTTTTGACTTTTCAAGTAACCTAACAAGGGTGCAAACTCATGCTTTTCCACAATTTTGTCCTCAGGCCTAGCATCAAGTCTGATGCTTCTTTGCAGTAGTGCTGCAAATTTGCAATTCCCATCTTGAAATTCTTCTCTTAGCAATAAGAGGAAAGGACATCAATAGTATCTTCATTTCCAAATCTGAGAATCAAATGACACCAAAAGGAGGACGACAAAGAAAAACATATAGAGCAGAAGTGGACCCTTCACGAGGCATTACACATCGAAGTGGAAAAAATCTAAACTGACTATACAGCTACAATTATGCTCAACATTATGTTTTGCTCAACAGGAATCAGCTTAGGGTCTCCTACAAATATCAAATACTCCTAAACAATCATTCAGTCCTTAAAATAAGATTTGACCAAGTTAACACAAAGATATATAATCAACTGACCATAAATAATATGGTAGTAAAAAGCATTAGAATGAGATTAAAATGTTGAGAATACTTGTACGAAGTAATTTCTGCATTTGAGTTATCCAATTGCTTCTCGAGCTTTAGCTCATTTGACCTCAATCTGAGTGCCTATTTGAATAATTTGCATGAGAAAATTTCAAAAATAAATTGATTTAGTAACCAAACATGGAAAACATAACAAATCCTCCTATCCAAAGAAGACAAGCTAAGCTAAGCTCCAACAAGAAATATCCAAAAAGGTAATAATAATTTTTCTGATATCGAATAAATTAAGTGCACGAATCACAGTGTGCAGACAGACCCGTAAAGCTGCATCAACAAAATATTAAAATTGCAATTTAAAAAATAAATAAATAAATAAAAGATGTTGGGGGCAGGTTTCCAGAACTGACAGGTGCCACAAGCATCCAGCATATGGCCTGTAAAAACTGCATGCCAATTCTGTTAGTGCTCAAAATTTAGTGGACATATTCAAAGTCATCATCTAGTGTTGGGATAATTTTCGGTCAATACGATGCTTCTAAATTTTACTTGCAAAGTCAACTTTCTGTATGAAGAAGAAAGACTTGCAAAAGCAAAGGGAAGACAAGTAGCATCTAGGGTGTTCCCCAATCCATACGATGGTCAAAATGACAAGATCATCACTACATATGGAGGAAATAGGCAAAGTACTGCCTGAAGGCATATGATAGTTCACTATATTACTTGACATAGCAGTGCTAATACTTGAAGCAGTAAATATTTGTAGATCCTTGAAGCATTAAAAAAATCTACCAAGTGTATCTTAAGCGCTCCATCATCATAGTTGTCATCCAACCTTGTCTTACTATTTCGTGGGCCACATGAATCCAATTCCTTCATTCCTACCTATCCAGAGCGATAACTTCTGTCAATGCAGTAAACAAAAACCAAAATGGCAAAGTCTCGCCCCTGACGCCTAGTCTGCAATCCACAAAAGACCATACTAGTGGTCCCCATGAATACCTTAATCCCATTCATCATAACCACATGCATTAATTGGAGAAATTGACAATAGGTGATACTTTAAACTAAAGATGCGGCCCATATCATATGCAAGAAGTTTATCAATCACTAACTGTAAAAGTGGCATCTGGAACACTTCTATGTACAGATTCACGCTCAAAATCTGAATCTCAAAATGGAAATGTTGAGCGGCTTGTCTGATTCTATCTGGATGAGATATTTTTATTTCACTATGACTTGATTATAGAATAAAAAAGAGCGAATATGAAAGGTGAAATCAGATTTCCTTTCCGTGCCATATGCACTTAAGACATTAATTTTTCCCCTTTTTTTCTTCTCAGTCCAATATTTGTTCTCAAAGGTCCTTCTTTCTATCCTTTCAAAATATGCATCTGAAAAGCTGTATGGTATAAAGTCCAAAATTTGGTCACAGTATAACGAACAAAATCAACGTAAGGAGCCTGTAAAAGAATAAATTACAAATTCATGACTCCCATTGTTTAGAAATTTTAGTTTAAATGCCTGTATGTTAAGGAAATATTTATGGAACATGCAGCCGTATGCCTTATTCTGGCTGGCATAAAAGGACCAGACCGAAAGAAGCATTGAAACCAAATATCTCTGACACAATGAGTGCTAGGGTGATAGACCAAATGATGAGCCACCCTTCTCTTACTCTTTTTTTTCTAGGTCAAATCCAAAGTAATTAGGTTTTCTGTTTATTCCAAACATTAAATTGACACAACTTTCTGCATTTTCTGCAGTTGATCAGATAACTCACTGGGAATGCTATTCATTCCATGTCTATCGTTTAGTTCACCAAGATCTTATTCATCAAAGGAAAAGAATGAAATCCAACTGAACAAGAAACAAAAGACATACACAGATGACGAGGAAATCTCTGATCTATGTGTAACATGGTAGCTAGATGTTAGAAGAAACACAAGTGAACACTGGTCAATCGACTGGCAAAAACTGTACTCTAAAAGGTTAAAAGTCCCCCCCCCGCCCAACCACCCTCTTTGAAATTGGCACCAAAAAACAATATTGAACTCATACATTTTGGGTAATGATCTAAAGTCATCAGAAACAAAAAAGCCTAGTGAAAAGAAAAGGACAAGGGGGGAAAAACACTACAAGAAGAACAAAGATGCTTCCCAGAGACAGAAGTAACAAGTGCACCATCACTTCCTTTGATTTTAGTCAGATTATTTCTCAAAAAATTTCAATTTGAACAGGTACTTCACCCCCTCCCCCACCCCCCAGAAAAAAAAAAGATTTAAACAGGTATCATTTTTCTGGAGGTAGAAAAGAAATTTAGCAATGGAAACAGAACTACCTTTTCTTCTAAACCTATGACCTCAGAAGCCAATATTTGGGCTCGCTCATCAGCCGCATTACATTCTAGTTGTGCATTTGCATAATCCATTTTGACAGACTCCAGTTCTAGCTGCCACCATCAAATCATGAATACATAACAATATTAGAACATTAGACCCAATATGCAATAAACAACTAGACAGCTTCAGAAAAAAACTAAAATACTCTTAAAGCTAAAGATATATAAAAATAGAGTGGAGAAAGAAATAAATACAACTTTTTTCCTCAAAAAATGCATTTATTTTCCATTATGAAATAATTGCAAGCCACAGAGTACAGGTTGTAAAGAATAAGTTTTGATGGTTAATGGTTTTCTCTCCTTTTTGTTGAAAGATTAATGTGATAGTGTACTCATCTGGTTTGCACTCCTGGTTGAAAGAAACAATAAAGGTGTAGAAACTACCAACTTGCTTTGAGTCTTATAACATGCAAAGACTCTCTCTCTTGCACACACGCAAAGAAAATGTGTAATGCAGAAGCATGATCACCACCATTGGATGTGGTCTGATCTTTTATTTTGGGCCTTTGTTTGTACTTTATAACTTGAATGTAATATAATAGTGTAGGTAGATACATAGGGTGGTTTTTTTTTTTTTTTTTTTAAGTGTCATGGGAATAGTAGCTTAACTCGACAGTAGTAGTTTTAGGAAGATATTTCTCTTATTTTATTATTTTTTGAAGTTGTTGAGATACTATGGGAAATCATCCCCTTTATTCCAGGCTTTTTTCTTACTTCATTAGAGTTATAGTGCAATAGGAAATTTCCCTTTTTAGCTTGTGTATAGGAGGATTCCTTGTCTATTTATCTTTTTCTCTTTTATATTTTATTTAGGAAAGAAGCATATTGGTTGTCAGATTTTTTACAGCAACTATGTTTAGTCTATAAATAAGATTGTAAGGCTACAATACAACCACAAATTAGTGAATGGAATTGATTAGTTTTATTTGATAGTGAGGTTGTTGTTCTCTTGTTCTCTCTCTCCTCTCTCTTCTCCCTCCTTTTCTTCCATCAATCTGACCCACACCAGCAGATCCCCGTGGTATCAGAGCCAAACCTAGCCGTAGATAACATGGATTCTACCCTTCCTACACTCTTGTTTTCTATCTGCCAACAACTTCAAGCCATAGAAGAGAACTTGCGAAAGGTTAAAGCAAATCTTAGAGAAACTCAACACAATGCAAAGAATTTAAGAACCAATTGTTGGTCACATCCGATGGTGTGGAATCTTCCTTCAACAAATGGATCTGAGTCGTTGAGAAATGGGTGAAAGAGCAAGAAGATGAGCCACTGACAATGGAAAACAAAGTAGCTCCAGTTATTGTTGAAGAACCAACAATGGAGGAGCATACATTGGTTGATCTTTTAATTGAACTAGTAGAATTTATGCTTTCACGTTGCAACTCAACAACGGACTCCTTATTGCTGATTTTGTACCATTGGATCATGGTCTGATTGTTGATTTCGTTGGATCAAGGAGAATGGTTGTTGGTTGTGCGTTAAAGATCCTCCCATTTTACAAAACTCAAGGTCGAGTTTTTTTTAAACCGAAAGGGAATAATGCATGAGCATGATCACCACCATTGGATGTGGTTAAATCTTTTCATTTGGCCCTTTGATTTGTACTTTATAACTTGGATGTATGGGAAAATGTAGGCTAGTTATATAAGATAGTATTTTTTTTTTTTTTTAAATTTGTTATTGAGCCTTTTGTCTTTACTAATAGTTTACCTTGATAGTGATAGTTTTAGGAAGATATTTCTCTTATTTTATTGTTTTTAAAATAAGATTGGATATTATCACTAAATTCCAGCCTTTGTTGCTTCCTTAACAAGAGTTAGTGCAACAGGAAGATTCCTTTTTCTAGCTTGTGATGTCAAACTAATTACCAATGTAATCAGTCCCAGTAGGATCCATCATAAACTCCAATAAGACTTAGAATAGATCAGATTCAACAGTAAAACAGACCTGAAAATAGACTAAGATTTAGGTCAAAACTTCCATAAATTGTATCTCACCAAATAGGACCACCATTGGGACAAATTTGGACTGAATGGAGATCTTGTATGGCTAGACAAACCTTTAAAGTCTGGTCACGTTTTGACAGCTGAATTGAGAGATCTGTTGGTCACAAGAAAAAGGAAACTTTGGACCCTCTTAAAGAACTGGAGTTGGAAGCGTCGGATGATCCTCAAATTTGGATCGATTGGTCCTCCTAAGGTCCTCCACAAACCCTCAAAATCCTACAGCAATCAGAGATCTGGTCTGGAAGTTACACTCGAAAATTCTTCCTAGGAAAACCATGAAGCTGGAATCGATAGACTTTGTGTGTGTCTTCTGATCAGCAATCTTAAAGGGCTTCAATCTCACTTAAAACAGTAGACAAAGATAAAAATAGAAGAAGAAAGAAAGGAAGGGGGGAATTGATGGAGAAGAAGGAGGGTAGGGAATAATGGCTATCTCAGCCTGGGTCTCCACCCTCAACTCTCTCAGTTGATGAACAAACCTATCTTATGTCCAAGGAGTAAGCATAGCTCACAAACAATTTCATTAACCAATCCATGTATTTGTGTAACAAAAATGCCTCTTTATATGGTAGAGGTTAGTGACTCAATACATGGTAACAAACTAAAATTCGAAACCTATTCATAAGACACAAACTTCCTAACAAATAATAACTTGCTCACTAAGGAAGAAATAAAGGACATAACTGGACTCCTAGAATACTCAAAATATAGAAACCTAATATTCTTAGTGCTAAGAAACATAAAATAACTATTAATCCCATATAGGACTTAAATCCCCAATATTTGGGCTTATAAAATTAACACATTACAAAATAACAGCAACAACCATAACCTTATCCCAACTAAATGGGGTCAGCTACATGGATCCAAAATGATCAACAAAGTAAAAGAAATATAAGATAAGTGAATTGCAACAAGGAAGTATAAGACGATACAAAAGATATGTTTTAGCAGTAATAATAGAACAGCATCTAGGGAACATCCCCTACAAGGGGTCAGCTACGCGAGTCTTTGTCCTCCACATAGGTCTATCTGCAATCATACTAGAATCCAACCCTACCAAATGCATATCTTTCCTTACCACTTCGTCAATAGTCATTTTAGGTTTACCTCTACCTCTTCTGGAACCCTCAATATGAATCTGGTTGTTTTTCCTAACCAGGGCATCCATAGGTCTCCGTTGGACATGACCCTACCACCTCAATCAGCTCTCGCAAAGCCTGTCTTGAATCGTAGCTACCCCCACTTTGTTTTTAATACAATCATTCCTTACTCTATCCCTACTGGTCTTGCCGCACATCCCATGTAACATCCTCATCTCTGTTGCCCTCAGCTTATTCAAAATACTCTTCTTGACTACCCAGCACTCCGCCCCATAAGTCATAGCTGGTTGTATTTTTGTCTTGTAGAATTTTCCCTTGAGTTTAACCAACATACGTTTGTCACATAACACTTCCGACGCACTTCTCCACTTCATCCATCTCACTTTAGTTTTGTGGGACATATCATCCTCTATATCCCCTTCTTTGCTAATGAATGACCCCAAGTATATAAAATAGTCTCTCTGTGGAAGCTCCCGATCAGCCAGATTCACAACCTTATCACCCCTCCTAGCCTGACTAAAGGGACACATCATATACCCTGTCTTTGTTTTACTTATCATAGAACCTCTTGATTCTAAGTTTGGCTCCAAAGTTCCAATTTGGCGTTAATCCCTTCCTTGGTCTCATCTAATCGGTACAATATCACCGGAAAATAACATACACCATGGTACCTAATCTTGGATGTGCTTCGTTAACTCAACCATATTGAGCATGAAGAGGTAAGGGCTTAGGGAAGATCCTTGATGTAATCCCATTGGACAGTCAAAATAATACATAATAGTCCATTCTTTGTCCAGTTTGATGGCTGAGGTGGAGAACCAGAATCACACCAAAATAGAAATTTGTCCCAACAACCGCACCACACCAAACCAGGTTGCCTCTCACAGCAGTTGAATCCCACAACTGGTCTGGACTGGTTTTGACCTTGCTCCTGCGATCTACATCAGCTTGAATATGGAAGGATTCCTTGTCAATTTATGCTTTTTAAAGGATCCTATTAGTTGACAGAATTTTCTACAGCTTATATGATTAGTCTTTAAATAAGAATTTAAGGCTACTACACTACAGCCCACAAATCAGTGAATGGAATTGATTAGTTTTATTTGATAGTGAGGTTATTGCCTTTCATTTGGCTCCCTTCAGCCTCAAGTATCTTCAGTTTCTTCTCTACCTAGGACTTGGTGAGATTCCAAGGCCCCCCTCCCCTTGGCACAAGATCGTCTGATTCAAAGGTCACATCCCTCACCAAAGTTTCACTACTTGGTGCACCCTCTCCAACTGCTTCCCCACGCAGTCTTTCTTCATCCATCGCTGCATCCAGGTTTCCCCTTCATACTGCCTCTGTTGGAATGTCTACGAAGATACGGATCACCTATTCTTCTCTTGCCCCTTCACTGGCTCCATTTTGAAAAAAAAAAAAAATCCTCAACAGCTGCTGGTCGGCCAGGAGAAGATCTCTTCCCCATCAATGAATGTGGATCTGGGTCGATATGACATTTGGTGGGAACTCCACTTACAACACCGCTGGGAAGTAATTTTTTGTGCCTCCATCAACCACATTTGGATGGAACGCAACCTTGCCATGCTTCCTCATTAATCTGTAAGGGATTCCCAAAGGAACAAGCTCATTGTTGTGTGTTGACGCCTTCCCCTCTCCATCTTACAGCCTCCCCCCCCCACCCTTCAGTTGGCTTGCTGCTTTGAATGTTTGTTTTCTTCTCTTTAGCCCTTGGGCTTGTATATTCTTCTCCTTTTCTTCGTAATATAAATTTCAATTCATCCAAAAAAAAATAAATTTATTCCCTTTCTTGTTCTCTCTCCTCTCTTCTCCACCCTCTTCTTTTATTCTATCAATCTGACCCACACCACCAGCAGATCCCCCATCTGATCTGTATCAATGTGCTAGCAGATGCTTCAACATACATGTTGGGTGCTAGGGTGCTAGTGATTGCCAATCAAACAACAAGAGATAAATAGGGAAATCAGACTGTTTCCCACCCAGGGGAGGGAGGTGGGTGAGAATGCAGAAACATAGAATAATGATACAGATAAACTAATTAAGCAGTATAAAAGTAATGACAATACTAAGTAGTGAAGAATATGAGATGCCAGTGTTACAATAGTACAATTACAAGCACCAAAACAGAAATTGCAGGAGTCAGATAAAGTGAACCCCATAAGAGAGTTCACAGGCTAAGCAATTTATTTAAAGAACGTACAAAAGAATTGATTTTACTAAATAATAAGCATTACATGAGTAAATGAAAAGGACATGTGATTTTATCATACACCTCCTTAAACAAATATCTTGAGAGTGGGGGAAACTTACCAGCAAAACCTAACATGCCCAAGAACCCTAACACAGACAGAGTTAGGATATCTTAATAACTCAGCAACCAAAGCTCAAATAGGGCTCAAACTCTGGTCAAACTGCCCTTAGAAACAGACCAACCAGACCCCAAGATGTGGCTGACATTCACCCAAAATATTTCGGCTTCGACCAGGGTTAAAACCAAGGTTGTAGTCAAAATATCGAACCTTGTATAGGACTGACTAGTAACTCCACCATCATGTGGGCTTATAGAACTGGCCTATTACAATAGAAACCCCAAGAATTGAGTCTAACGATGCACAATCAAGCTAATTTTCATCCTTTGCCTGCATCACACCCTAGGGGTACACCATTATATGGTACATAACTTTAGGAGGGGCAATTGTCCCTCCCCCCCCCAACACCCCCCCCACCCAAGAAAAAACACATGTACAAGTGTTTAATAATTCAAAAATCACCCTCGTTGTCTGCCTGTCCCAGTGGGCCTACCGGCTGCCGGGAACCTGCCCTTCGGTCTGTTGGTTTACCTCTTCGACACCAGCCCTCTATGCCGTTCTCTGTCAGCAACCACTCCGCCGTTGCCCTCAGAAAGGCTAGCGCCCTTTCGCCTTGGAGACCCCATCCGCTAGGCCAACTAATCGCTTGGCCAAGGCCCTCCGTAAGGCCAGCGCTCCTTCATCGTGGCTGCCTCTTCACCAGCGGTGCTCTTTCGTGTTGGCGGCTACGAAATGTTGTGCTGAGATGTTAGGGTTAGGGATTGTGGTTCTCTTCCCAATTCGGACCGATTTTCCCTCAACCTCAGGTTGAGCATCTGGGCCGGCCTTTTGAACTTCTTTGAGGCTATGTGGCCCTATTTGATGCCCTTCTGGGCTTTTGTATCCCATTTGGGTTTGTAAATCCCCTTTGGGGGCTATATTTCCCCTCCCCCTTTTTTATATTGCATTTTTCGATCGACCCAAAAAAAAATTTTCAAAAATCATAAGGTCATAAATAAATAAAAAGTAACAAAAGTAATCTAATAAAAATAAAACCAGTACCATATCAGAAATATTTAAGAACCAAAAAAATTACAAACTATAAAGTGAGAACCCTAGCTTCAAAATTTCACAATATTTATCAATTATCACTGCTTGACACAGGAATAATTTTTTTATTTTATACAACTTAATAGAAAAGACCCTTCTCCAAAGGCATTGATTTATATAATTCCCATTTTACCCAAAAAAAGAGTGGCTATTTGTATAGTTCCTACTGTACCTGGAATGCTAACTTGTAGAACTAACTTAAAAATGACTCTATAAAAGGAAAGGGATGAAATAAAAAAGTGGCAATTCATCCATCCCGCACGCACAGTACAGATCAAATTAAATTAAATTTAAGATTCTGATGTAAAACCCAACCACACACCTACCAACCATAATCTGCAATAACAAAAGAGGGAAGGGTGACATACAAAGAAACAAATTGCATGAGATGAAAATTGAGATCCTAAATATAATGAAATATTAAATACATTATGAAGTATCTTCTACTGCATGGGTGGGAAGGGAGCTATAATACAAACCAGCTGAGTCCTGATTTCTTCTTGTAAACTTTCCATATCAGATTTTAGTTGGTTGACAACTGCTCCCTAATTAAAAAACAAAAACAAAAGATATTTTGAGAAAACCAACTAAATTAAACGCACAGATCATTATTCCAATCACACAAAACAAAGAAAGAAACATTTATGCTTCCATGAGATGCACCATAGGCAAAGTAATTTAGGAGAGGAAGAAAGCAAATCCAAGAAGGATTAAAGAGTAAAAAAACAATTTAAGAAGGATACAAGGCAGAAGCTCCAAATCATGTCTAAACAAGTCATGAACCTCAACAACTAACCATCAAAATAATGTAAATCACAAAAGGAGACCAGATAGGCACCATCGTTTGTCAGTTGTCACTTTCTCTTCTGCAGTTGACTGTACCTGGTAACCCATTGATTTTACCGTTTTCTCTCCTCTACCAAGCCCAAACACTTCCTTGCAGCCATCCAATGATGGAAAAATCATAATTGTCCGAGGTCATCATTCTCCCTCAGCAATTAGAAGATGAGGGAAGATTCTTTCCATCCTCATCAATTAGTTCTGTGGACTATGTGGAGACTCTTGCAATTATTTAATCACACTACATCAGGGAGGCTCATCTCTGGGCCACCAGGATGAACATCTTGCTTCAGTTGATTTCATGGTCAGCCAAGAGGCTCAACACTTTACGAGAAGCTCTGACAGAAACTGGTTAAACTACAATGGGGTTGTATTATTGGATCAGTTTTCCATTCTATTGCTCTTTTAGTATTGTTTCTCATCTAGCATCAATTAGTCTTCGGGTAAACCAGCTTTTGGACGTCTCTGCCAGCATGAATAGTACATAGTGAATGGGTACTCAGTGAAGGGAGATGGCTATTGGATGGGTGAAGTGTCAATTGGATTGATCTTGGAGTGTAATGCCCCAAATTTTGGAACCTTAGAATATATATCTTTTTATGTTATTTTCTAAGTCTGCTTAAATTTTTAAACTTAGGCTTTAATTAATGACTTAATGAGTTAGCCTAACGGTTAGTACCTTGACTATCTAGAGGTCCTAGGTGCAAATCTTGTTAGTAGTAAGTAAGGGGGCTTTATTTAAATGATTTCTTTTCTTTTATTTTTAAAACATTCTTTTCTTTTGAATTGTTGTGGACCCCACCCCTTTTAGACAAACCATGGGAGTGTGGGAAAGAGAAAAAGAAGGGGAATAGAAGAGAACCGTGGGAGTGTAGGAGAAAAAAAAAGAGGGGGCAGAGAAGAGAGATCCGTGGGAGTGTAGGGGAGAGAAAAGAGGAGGAAAAGAGAGAGAGAGAGAGAGAGAGAGAGAGAGAGGTGAGAGAGGAGGGATAAAGATAGAAGGGAAAGAGAGAGACGTGAGAAAGGAGCGAGAGATAGAAACGAGAAGGGGGAGAGAGTTGAGATCGAGGGGGAATAGGAGAAAGGGTGTGGGCTATAAAAAAAAAGAAATAAATAAGGAAAGAAGGAAAGAAAGCAGGATCATGAGAAAGAAAGGGAGAGGATGGGGAATTTGGTGCCTACTTCACTTTTTTTTCTGCTCACTCCAGGTAATGAAGTTTCCTCTTATCTTTAGTTTAAGTTGTTGGCTATGTTGGTTCTTCTTTTGGGACCCAATATGGGTCATATCCTAAGTTTCAGATGTTGGTTTCTTCTTTTGGGACCCAATATGGGACCCAAATCAAATTTTCAGTTAGACTTGTGACCCAATACTCAGGGTTTTTGGGACCCTAATTGTTTTTAGGGTTTTGTTTTAGGGTTAGGGTTTTTCTTGGGAACCAATCAAACTAGAGATTTGGGGATCTTTATTTGAGACCCATGTGACCCAAATCTAATATTCTTTCTGGAACCCAATACCATACTCATATCAAGGTCTCTGATTCAATTCATAGGGACCAAATATAATATTCTTTATGGGACCCAAATCTTGGGCGAGATAGTAATTAATATAGGGTATTACTAATTTCAGATTGAGACCTCCTGGACACTTGGGACTCAAAGGGGAGGCAACACTTTTGCGAACGGAGGTATTTGAATTAGTTTTGAACTAGGAAATTAATGGGAGATGTAATTAATTTCAAGTTGTGATTGATTTGAGCATTCAAAGCTCAGATGGTGGAAGTAGGAGACATGCAGGTTGAGGTAAATGGATTATAGTGGGATTACACCACAGGTGTGTGGTTTAATTGTAAGATGTGATGTTTGGTATACTTGTTTCGTTGATATGTTCTAACTTATACTTATTTTGAATTGTGTTTATGTGTGACATGAGTTTATGGGGGATGATTGATATTTGATGAAAATGACTATTATTGTGTGATGTATATTGATGTTGGTTCTTACGTGGAGATTTAACCTGTATTTTCACATGTTTGTGTTCTTAAATAAAGTGGTTTTATGAACGGTGATTTTGTGAAAGTGTGAAAAGAGAAAGTGTGTGAGGCTAAATAAACTACTCCATACCAGACCAGAGAAGAATGTCTCGTTGAGCCGCGGGACTTATACCACCTGTGCACAGTGGTGTATATTGAGTCACAGAGTGGTGACAACAGTGTGATTGTGTGATTATGTGATCGTGTGATTGTGGTGGTAGCTTATTTCCCTCAGTGCCGGCTAAAGTGTGATAAAAAGGGATATTTTCAAATGATCGTGTTTTATTAAAAGTGTGGTTTGAGAAACTAAAACTGTTTGTTTTAACCGTTGTTTTGGTCTGATTATTTAACCTGTGATGTGCTCTTACTATTTTCCCTTATTGAGCTGTTGAACTTAATCCATTATTTTAACATCATAGACAATTGAGATGAAGGTATGCTCGGAGCGGATTCCAAGGGCGACTCGAAAACTTCTTTATTTGTTTTGTTTCTATTTTCTTAAAGGAGGTGTAGTGATGACTTTTAGAGATAAACTCTAATAATATGGATTTTGCATTTTAACTGAGACATATCTTAGGGTGCCACCAGTAGAAGTACTTAAAATTTATAGCAATAGTTGATTATTTTTGTGGAGACTTGATTTGTTACAAGTTCTAATAGGCTTGATTTTGGTGAATATTTTGGATCATTTGATCAATGCCCGCGAGGGCTGTACCCTTACCCGTATCTGGGTTTGGGTCATGACATGGAGGCTTCACCATCTTGTGAGCATATATAACACATAGCCTTAGCTCATGAATGGTTCATTCCAATGGGCCCTAGGTCAACAAATGGCATACCGGTGACTTAGCAAAGAAAGGGGTGGTGCAACCAAGTCTATGGCGGTGATTCGATTCCTCTGTGAGGAGTTCTCTTTGGTGTATTTGTGTCTTATAAATTTTGTTCTCTTTCTTCTGCGGTAGAGCTTTGGGCTCCCTACTTTGTACATTATTTTTCTCTACCAATAGAACTTACTTTTCATAAAAAGGGAGGGGGGGAAGAGGGAGCTCTACGGGAACTTTAGTCGATGCAATAGAATATCTTTTTACTTTCATTTGACTTTCCTTTCACTAATTTTGTTTTGCTCAGATCAATGTAGCCGACCACATTAAATTCGGATTAGGTTGAGTTTGTTGTTGTAATAGTATCTCCTCCATCTGAGATCAACTTTACAAATTTTTTAGGCAGTTAGATCTAAGTGTCAACATAGAGAAAAGAACTTTAATTGGAATGAGTTTTATAGACCAGGATCTTATGAAGGCAGGGTCATTCTATTCATTATGTTGATGAAATCCATTTTTGCATATCTTGGTGTATCCATCTGGAGACCAATTATTGAAAGAATGGAAAGAGATTGAAGGTCTGGGAAAGAGGATATCTACCGAATGGCAGACTTCGATACAAAGCACATTGAGGAATTAGTATTAGAACTTTTAAGCCTATGAAATATTTTAGCCAAATGGTAGCAAAGTTAGTATAGAGGAACAGGCTCTATGCAGATCTGTGGCTGCAAGTAAATATTGAAACCAACTTCTCGGCTGGGATTAAAGGTTAAATTTTTTCATGTAATCTACGTATGGAAGAACATTATGAAGAATTTAGATAATTTAATTTCATATTAGTACTCGGAAACCCACCTGCTGGTTATAGCTTTCTGTGAGAGAAGAATTTTCAGCGGCCAATGACTCTGCTAAAGTTTGTGAACCATCAAGCGCTCGCTGCAAAGAGAACTTTTGTTGTGTCAAATCTTCAATATGCTGCAAAGAAAAGAGAAATGAAATAAGAAACATCACATGGAAAGAAATCCGCTACCATCAAATCTGAGGAAAAACAAGGGAGAAAGATAGATTCTTGCGGTAATATGAGTATGTAGTTATGTTCAACAGATGTAACAGGTCATTTTCTCTTCTTGGGAAAATATTCTCTCAAGTCATGCTTGCCACAGACATAAACAAGCAGAACCGACTTGACATAGAAACTGTTGGACTTTGAATGCATAAGAAAGATAACAAGCAAGCAGAACTGATATGACGTAAAAATTTATGACTTTTGCTCTCCCAATAGAAGTATGGAAGAGCTTAGGAATCTATAGTTTATCTTGGCTAACCAAGCTATTTAACAAGATTATGAGCACACAAAAAAATTTCAAATGAATGGAGAAGCAATTTGGTCCCAATTTACAAAAATAAGATATTCAAAACTGCATATAGAGGCATAAAACTAATGAGTCATACGATGAAGTTATGGGAGAAGGTTATTGAAACCCACCTGAGAAACGAATCTACTATTACAGAAAACCAATTTGGTTTTATGCTAGGAAGATTCACAATGGAAGCTATTTTCTTACTAAGGAGGCTCATATAAAGAGGGCAAAAAGGATCTCCATATGTTCTTTATTGACCTATAAAAAGCCTACAACAAAGTCCCTAGAGAGTTGATCTAGCATAGGAATGTGCAGAATGTTGGGCAACTAAGAAGCATCATATGGATAAAATAAGTGTAACAAAGATGTGGATGTTGAGATGGATGTGTGGAAAAACTAGGAAGAATAAATTAAGGAACAACCATATCAAAGGCAAATTGGGAGTAGCTCTGATACATGATAAGCTACAAGAAAATTGTTTGAGGTGGCATGATCATGTTCAATAGAGGCTCTGAGATGCTCTAATATAGAGGAGTGAGCTGATACAGATTAAAGGATCTAAACGAAGTAGGGGGCAAACTAAAATAACCCTAGGAGAAGTGTTGAGGAAAGATATGCATAGCTTAGGCCTCATATCATGTACGACTTCGAAGAGAGCTGATTGGATAGCAAGGATTCATGTAGCTGACCCCATTTAGTTGGGATAAGGCTTTGTTATTGTTGTTGTTGCTCTCTCTCTCTCTCTCTCTCTCTCTCTCTCTCTTCACACAAGTACACTAAATGCTGCATTAAATGACTTTCAATTTTTTGAAAATCCATTTTTACCCTTGCATTAAATAACTTTTGGAAATAAGACTAGAGGCAATTAAAATAAGGTTACAACTTGTTAGTTAACGAGTATCAAAAATATGAACATAATAGGCACTTGCGTTCAACAATTCCGAAACTTAAAAAGGATTCTAACAATGAGAATATATTCTAACAAACCATATATATAATATAATGTGAACAAGGAGGGAGAGGAAAAATTTGAACCTGCTCTAAACCTGTGAAGTCTTCATTGTGCTTCAATGAACCGAATTCAGGCTTCTTCTTAATGCTATTTTCCTCTGCATTCTGCCTTAGTGATTCACCCTCGTTACTGACAGGAACTGAATAATTCACTGCAGGTACTTCATATCCCCCGTGGAGATTTTGAGTTCCTGACTTAGCAATAGGTCCCATGGTTTCAGATTCTGTATATTGCTGGTGAGAAGTAAATGATGGCAGACCCTCTACACTGTGAACTTTTGAACTTTTAGACATAAATGGCGCAGCTTTTCCTGATTCAGTTGTTGGGAAGTGAGAAACAGAAGAGGCTCGGGACACATTAAGAGAGTCAAGGAAGGATGGACGAGATTGCTGACTGCCAGCTTCAGGTAAGGCTGAATAAGGTGAAACATGGTTGGAAGAACTTCTGGTATCTAAACCATAAGCCGTAGAAAGGGACTCTGATTGCCACGGTGTATTGTTCATACTTTTGCGATGATCATTAAAGCTTCTAAGCATTGCCTCTCCCATCTTTGAAGGTATGTTAAAATCCACACTATCATTCATGGATTGTTTAACTTCGGTAGCAGACTCTATTGCATTGGTCGTTGAATGTATGGAATCTAAAATGCAACCCAAAACCATAGAGAAGTTTTTAATATTTTTAAATACATTTATAAGGAAAATAGAAAATAAAAAACAAATATGAAGGGTGCAGAAAATTAGAACATGACTCAAATGATTATAATCAAAACTCCATGATACAGTCTTACCTTCATATATGGTGGATATATTTCCACTGCCTAATTTGGTGGCAAAACCCACCATGTCACTTTTTGCATGAACTCTAACTGAATTCCCAGGTTGTGTCATACTGGAATCTTTTATTATAAATTCCATTGATCCATGAAGACCTGAACCATCATAGTACTTAGAGCCCTGATCTTTTCCAGCGGAAAATGCTTCATAATTATTGGCTGAAACAGAAGGCTCATCATGTGTACCATTAGATGAACCAAGATAAGCTTGGGTATCACCTGCCGAGACAAACCCAGACAATTCGGTGCCAGAAACACTCTCTCTTTCAGATGTGACAGCACCATCTGAATTTGTAAGTCTTGTAAGTTCACTTTCGTGTGGCTGTATATCATGTTGACCAAGATCTTTAGATTGTTGTTGCCCAGTAGGTGCAGGCTTCTTAGCACGCACTTCTGCCCTTTTCTTGCGAAACTCCTCCAGCTGAAAAAATTAACCAAACAAAGTTATAGAAACAAATACCTCTAGCTAATGCCAAGTAGGAGAAAAGGAACTACCCATACCCACGACTTTTAATGTACACTAACTCAAGCAAGCGAGTTGAGCCAAGACCCAATCAAAGTGAACCAGAGGTATATAAAGCTTCTTAAATTTTCATCAACAATAGAGTTTAAGAAAATAAAGGAAATGCATGCCATATATTTCATCATATCTTCTCTCTTTTTCAAGGTGTACAGAATCAGTATTGGGTTTCGTATCGAGAGGATTATTTTAAGAAATGTATCGTATCGCATCAGAGAAACACAAGATACGCATGGAACACTTGAAAAACGTATAGATATGTTTAGGATACATACAAAATACTTTTTTAAAACATAACACACCTTAAATAATCAGTAATTTAGTCCAACCATAGGACGTTCGATGGTTAGACCCAATATTCGCCACGTTACAGATGAATTAGAGCCCAAGTTTCTGTATTATGTTTACGGAATTGATGCATTTTCTGACTATTCGATTTGGAGTGCATACAGAGTTTACATACACTGTCACACATGGGATCATCCATGTTGACGGGAAAAAAACAAGAGAGAGAGAGAGAGAGAGAGAGACTGATAGGCAATCTAAATGACTTCATTTTGGCTTGAAGAGAAATGTCATCCCAAAGGCTTAAGGAATTTTTAGTCATTTTTCAAATGTTTTGTAACTAAAGCTAATTCAGATGACTATATGCCATGGCCTTTGAAGTATAAGAATGGACACTATAGATTGGCTCTATTGTTGATTTTTTACAAAATGAACTGTTCCTTGCATGCATTAGGGTTTTCACAACAAAACAAAAACAAGAGTTTAGCAGTACCACTCAGTACCACAAGCGCAGCACCTCCAAACAATAAAGCAGTTGCTAACACATCTTCCAACAGTCGAAAGGGCTCCCTTAACCAACGCTTGAATGACGGCTCAAGTAGTGGAACCAAACTCTGACAAACTGGGTTCAAAACCCAAATCCCATAGAGAATAAGATAATGGAGGGGAGAGAGGGAGAGAGGGAGAGAGTATCAAAATTGTAGGACTGTAAGGGGCATCCAATGATTTTAGCATGCCCTCCCATCCTCCCCTAGCTGCTTATTTATAAAAATTGAACCCTAAACTGTTAAAGAGCCCACATGCCAAGTAATGGGATCATACTAGGTGATCCTACCTAGGTTGCTTGATATGAGTCTGACTCAACTTTATTAAATACAATTTACTTATGAACGCAACTCAATGGAAGTAAACTACTTATTAGTACACTCTAGGACGGATATAACTTAAAACCCATTTTAAGTGATAGAATTAATAATATTTCAATCGTCCAGTTAAAACAATATCACATGACGGACTATAGGCAAGGAATAAATCATTGTCATAACTCATAAACCCTAGTCCGTCAACAACTTTGTCAGAGAATCTCAACCACCAATTGGACACTAATAGCTTTTCTTTCTTTTCTTTTCTTTTTTTTTTTTTTTTTAAATACAAATATAAGATATAATAATATTTTAAAAGATTTTACAAACTATTTACAAAATTGCCCCCAAGCTCGGGATTTGGTCCATTCAAAGTCAAGTATCTCTCTCAAGATATTCACCCTTTTCAGAAAGTAGATTCCATGTTGAGTGTCTCTTCTTCCATTGACATGCAAACATTGAGAATCCAACACACAAAAATCCCTGGGATTTGGCTCGTCTCCAATTCTTCTTTCTCCTATGCTTTACCAATTCCTTATCGGCACCATACATGTGTCCCATTTTGATCCAATGGCTATGGATCAAACCACTTTGTCTCCCAAAACCACAGATCGATAAGGGGCAGGGAATCTCTCCCAAGGCAGCTCGCATTCGATCGAGGGTTTTAGCAGCTGAGTTTCGAGGAGTAAAGTCAACATTGCGGCAGACAAGAGGGGGCTCGTTCAAATCGATGGAGAGACCACACCTCACCGTCCCACAGAAAGGAGGAGGAAGATGAGCGGAGGCCGGTTTAGGAGGTGGTGGTTGATGAATAGGGGCAGATACAGATACATCTCTGGGAAAAGGTCTTCTTCATGGGAGTTCATCTCCCTGAGAAGGCGAGTTTGGAAGAGTTCTCCGAGAACGAAACCAGCAGCACGAGAAGAGCAAGAGGAGGTGGAACAAGGAGAAGTAGGCCAGCGATGATGATCAGAAGAGGGGAGGTTGAGGACAAAGGAGAAGGCAGTGAGTGGAGGAGGGAAATTGGTCTTAGCCTTGGCACCCCTGAGTGATCTTGCAGCAGTATCGTAGGCAAGAGCAGCTTCCTCTGGAGTAACAAAACTGAAGAGCCAAACCCTATTTTTCTTCCATGGATCCCTGATTTCAGCAGTGTACCTTCCCATGGCCTCTTCCGAACTCTCTATAGTGCCCCTCGCAAGATGAATCCATTGATGAGCACAGATGAGAAACACAACTACGACTGTTTCTACTATGGAAGTAAAATGTAACAAGAGAGAGAGAGAGAGAGAGAGAGAGAGAGAGAGAGAGAGAGGTGGTAGAAGCCTATAAGGGAAGAGAAGAGAAAAGTGAACCCCTCCACACCCATGACCCAGCACCACCACTGACAACAACAACAAAACATAATTTCTTCTTAAAAGAAAGAAATGAGGATCCCAGGAAAAAAAATTCGAAAATTTTAAGAAATTTCTGTTGAAATGGTGACACCGATGCCACACCCTCTCCTAGCAGCTATACCGCCTTTAACATCATTGGCGACCTCGTTGCCCTCATCGACCTTCTTGGCCAAGATCAGGTGACGATTTCCATCCTCTTTGGCCGAAATTTGAAACCATGCTTGGTGGTGCAGCTAGTATCTCATTTTCCCTTCCATAGACCAAATCTCCCTTCCCTTCCTCCTCTTCCTTCTTCCTTCTTCCTTCTTCCTTCTTCCTTCTTCCTTTCTTCTTTGTTCAGGTTTGCAGGTCAATCTTTTGCATTAGCACAAGTGTTATTTGGGGAAAAAAGGGGGTTTGATACACAGCCGTTATATTAGAATAGGACACATGTCACATGCAGATAGAGAATTGGTAAAAAATTGGTGGATGAAGAATTGGAGATGAGCCAAATATCCCTGATGTATAGTCAATGGAGGCATCAACCTTTAGTACCAACAAAATGTACAAAGTCTAACTGAAACAATAAGGACCTCTCAGGTCTAGGGACTAACTTAATTATCACATAGTCTTGTTCCAGAGTAGTTGACAGTAATCCATATAAGACGTTCTAGTATAGTTGACAGTAATCCATGTAAGACTCGCACAATGAGCAAGTTTAATGCACATACAAAATGAATACTCATATTTTATGTTTTTTAAGTCGCTTATTTTCCTAAAATATACAATGTGACAGCCATATGAAAACAGAATGTACAGTTCCATCCCTTGTTGCTGCGAACAATTTTAAGGTCTAACCTTAGGACAGACAATCGCCCTTCTAATAAAATAATGCAAATCGAATTAATTTAAATACTATAAATTGGGTTTGATGGACACATAAATCCAACAAACTAGTCTTGCATAATGGAGGTAGCAACTTTCTTCCATCTTTCCTGCCTCTAAATCAATATACTTCATATGATACTATTAGCTTCACAAGGAGTTTTGGAAACCATTAAGGATGTGTCAAATACTGATAAATATTTAGTTTTGTTTATTTTACCTCTTGTATCTCTCAAAGAGATCCTTTCTTCCGGTGTCAAAAGATTTCACAAGATCATGGCAACAATACTCAAACAGAACCAAAACACACAGATCAAGCGCCAAATTCTTCTATTTCTTCCAATTTGAGAACTTGGGAAAGCAAACGTCGATCAATTAAATCCCTCCTCCAACACAAGGCCCAGGTTCTAAAAAAAAAATTGGAAGCTCAAATAAGCAAAGTAGAACAATATCATACCCGGCGTTTCCCAGCTTCAAGATGCCCTTTACGTGAAGAATCTCCTGAATTGGGCAGCACCTGCGCTGAAGCCATCCAGGAATACTCAAACCGCGTTCAATTTCCCGATCAGATTTGTCAACATAAAGAATTTCTTCCTCCGAAAATCACAGAAACCAATCACAACAACCAAAACCCCAATCCAGTAACGCGAACGCCTCAAGATTCGAGCCGAAAGAATTTAAAATAAAGTTCGACAAAATCAATTACTGGAACAAGCAATGAATCCTCTGATGTCATCAACAGCTACATTCCATTCACCGTCACCTTCCAAATCCTCCGAAAAAAATTCAAAAAAATGAAAATCCGATCTGCGGGAAGGAGATCTATTTTTTGCTATTTTGAATTTAATTTAGATTTCTTATTCTCTCGAATGCGAAACACGTTTATTCGCCGGTAACCGGTTTTACGCGACGTTGTTCCCTTCATTCTGGAACATCCAATTGAAAGGTGACAAATGGCTATTAGGTCTGGGATATACGTCCGACTCGACGGTAGATCTTGCGGTTGGGTTGTTGTGCTGTACCTTTTGATCAGCCGACTGCTGAGGTAAAAGCGTGCTCAAAATTAGGACCCGTTTGGTATTGTTCTAAAAAAACATTTCTATCGTTTTTTGGTTCTATTGGAACGAAAAAACGTAAAAATCTGTTTGGCAATCACATGTTGTGTTTCAGTTTTTTTAAACCAAAAATTGGAAAAAAAAAAACGATTTGAAAGAGGAAAGACGGAATGACAAAAGCCCGTTCCGTTCGACAGTTTCGTTCCAAAGGTGTTAAAAAAAGAAAAAGTTGGAACTTTCGTTCCCGAGAAAGCAAAGCAACGTAGAGAAAGGACTTCAGCGATTTCTTCTTCCTGGTGCTCTGTTCTCCTTCTTCTTCTCTTCTAACCTCTTTCTTCTTTCTTCTCTTCTATACCTCTTCACTTTCGTATGTGTCCAACGATAGTCGCAGAGTATAGGTAAAGGGTTTTTGAACCATCGATGATGGATTCTAGATTCCAACGATAGAGATCGAGTTTAGAGCCAGATTCCGGCAATAGAGTTGTGAAATTGCCAGTGCAGGTAAGTCGCTTGGTTGTTTGTTCTTCTTGTCTTCTAACCTCTTTCTTCTTCTTCTCTTCTAACATCTTTTCTTTTGTCTTCTTCTACTGCAATTACAGAGCACAGAGCAGGTGAAGGGGCCAATTTTTTTGGGGTTTTTTTGACCACCGACTAGGGATTCCAGATTCCAGCGTTTAGAGCTTCATATTTTGTAAGTGAAATTTGTTCTTAACCCTAAAATCAACATTTAAAACCTCTCAAATTTCTTCTTCTTGTCTTCTGAACCTATTCTCTTTCTTCTAATTCTCTAATCGCAGATCAGGTATACATACGTTTTCCTCTTTAGCCCTGTGAAATCGATCATAGAGGGAAGACATAGGTAATTTCCCCAAATCGCAGAGCAGGTAAAGTCCGACAGATGTATTTTTTTTATTAAGCTTTGTGCTTCATTTGGCTGCATATTTACGTTATTTTCCATCTATTCCAATCGGATTTCTTCTTCTTGAACTCTGATGAGAAAACCCTAAAAGGAAGATTTAGAGAGAGAGAGAGAGAGAGAGAGAGAGAGAGAGAGAGAGAGAGAGAGAGACCAGAGTGAGGAGGGAGAGGGAGAAATCACTAGTAAACAGAGCACAGTTCACTGAATTTTTTTTTTTTGTGGCACACAGCACAGAGATACTCCTTCACCCACATCTGTCGACTTCTTCACCTGAGAATCAGGTACATGTCCTCGATTCACTATGATCTCTTCATTGTGGTTTGATTGGTTGTGTGCTCGTATCTCTGAAATATGGTTTGTGTATTTGGATTGATACATTTCATTTTCTGATTGGGTAGATATACCAGGTGCTTTGAACCTATTTACTGATTAATTTAGTTGGTTGATAAATAAGTCTTCCAATGGTTGAATTAATGAAGGGTTGCAATGGTTGATCTTGTTTGTTTACACCATCACATAGAAATCTGGTAATTAATTTCAGATTGAAAGGAGAAAGAAAAGTCAAAAACTTGCATATGGATTAGCCACTGTAATACAAATTTCAATTTTGTTGTGTTACATGGGATTTTTATCTCTTTCAAGATTGAACTTTGACCATTTACGGCTAAGAGGCTGTGAATTGTGGTGGTTATGTTAATAGAGAATCACCTTGGGGTTCTTTTTTTTCTGTACTCTTCTACTTACTATTTTTATTTAAATGTTGATAAAAGTTTAGGAGTTTATGGATGTTGATATGCCCGAACTGAATTCTTGTTGGTTTTGTCATCTTTGGTTGATGGTTGACATCCAAATGTTGTTTTCTATAAAATATGCTTTTGTGCTTCTGTTTATGTGAATTTCAATGTGATTGTTGTATGCAGCTTCGCTGCTCTATTAGTGATTTACAGACTTGGTATGAATCTGAAATACCCATGTTGAATTTTAAATGATAGCTATTGGTATTAATCATTGTTCTTTGTGGGACTCCAAAATTCTTTTGGTGAGATACCAGCAAGCTCAGTGGGAAGTTGAGTACATATCCTCTCCTTATTCTTCTCCTCATAAATCCTTCTAAGTCTACTCATGGATTTAATTTTTGGATCAGAGGTCAATTGATTAGAGTCTGATATTATGCTTCAAGTCTGATCTGTCATTAGTATACATCATTGTTGAAGCTTCCATCGGTTGGACATCCTACATCAAGTAAGATAAACAACTCCCAATTTAACCATCGGAGTTACTCGATATTTTGATATCTTTTTTAATAGCCTATGAATTATTGTTAACAGAATCTTACCTTTACCAGTTCCCTTTTGTTGAGATCTGAGTTCCTAGTTTTTAGGATCTTAAGTTACTAAATCTGTAACTGTGCTGGTTCTGGAGATCCAACCATTGGATTGAACCCATCTTTTGAAGAGTTGTTCTTTTTTATTTTATCAACTTCATATCAGATTTTCACAATCACCTACGACGCTGATCTATTGGTATTAAGTGTTCATAAATTCTGTGTACTTGTCACATCACTGTGAATCTATTACTGTGATCTCTCTAGAATATTCATTAATCTCATAAGCTTTTTACACCTACATGTGTTATATTAGGAGAAAAGGCATAGCTTTAGTCTAATGCACTAATTAGGTCAATCCATACACACACTATTAATAATTTAGTACATCCAATATTACTCTCATTTCACATTGAAGACTTGAAAGTGAGGGTCAGGTTTAGTGGAAGCAGCATAGATGAAGGTGGTGGTGGTGATGTCTGAACCACCCAGAAGGTGTAGCACCACCATCAGGAGTGGAAGTTTTAGGGATAACATGGGTTTTTGTTTCTGTTTTGGTTCTTGGTAGCACTTAAAGGCTTGTGGGAGCTAAATAATTTATTTGTGTTGGGTTTCACACTGTGGTGGGGGAGGGGGGAAAGGGGAATTCATGGTTCATTCTACTTACTTCTCATGGTCTCATGGTCTCATGGTATCTGTTAATAGTATTTGTTGATTAAATATTCATTACATGGTTGTTAGTTAATGAAAAACTGAATGCATGTAATAAGTTTTATTTACAAATGTTTGTATCATATTCAGAAGATGAACTTTGTTATTTTTTCTTTTGGTGTCAGTCTTTTTTAACCTAGTATGCTAACTTTTTACGCTAACTCATACTGTCTATCTGTTATGTCTGGAAGTAGTATCCCTACCGTTAAATGGTCAGAACTTGAGACCACTGTTTTCATTGAGGCAATGAAAGAAGCTGTAAAAAATGGACACAAATCCGATAATTCATTTAACAAAACTGAATGGGAGGACATTACAAAGCAATTTCAGAAGGCTTTAAATCGTACAGTTAGGAGAGAACAATTACGAAACAAGATAAACAAGTTGAAACAGGAGTACCAACAATTCAAGAGACTACTTAACACAACTAGAGTTGGGTGGAACACAATGACAAAATCAGTCACAGTTGATGATGAGTCTGTATGGGATAGGGCAATACAGGTACTATAGATCTCACTACCTAGTTGAATTATTTCAAAATTAGATTGCAATGAGTAGTACTTTATACTAATGATACAATGACTGCATATACAGGCAAATCCAGGTTGGTTGAAATACAAGAAGTGTGGACTAAACAACTGGCCAGATTTGAGCATGGTATTTGGGGATGCCTATGCTAGAGAAAACTTAGGGGTTGACAGTGCTCAAGATTTGGATTACAACGAAGCTGATAATAGTGTTGATATTGAGCAAGTCTTTGAATCTCTTAGTACCCCAGTGCATTTGGGTATGACTGACCCCTTCCATGAGGATACTCCTACTCCAACTCAGACTACCACAAAGCGAAATCTTGATAGGACACCCACGGGACGAAGAAAAAAGAGCGCTAATAAGGGAGATAGCCACGTCAAGGACATGTATGGGAAGTATTTATCCATTAAAATTGAGAAAGCGTCCAGTACTTCTGTTACATCTCCTGTTCATGGTGGGGAAGGTGCATTTCGTCCTCGAGATTTTAGTGTGAGTGCATCTGAGGCGGTATTATCCTCCATACCAGATATGTCAAAGGAGACGTACTTGAAGGCCACAAGTCGTATGTGTGCTGATCCTAGTTGGAGGGAGTTGTTTGTCTGTCCAAAGCCTATTAAGAGGACTTGGCTTTTAGATGCCTTCGAGTAGTTTAAGGGCAATGGGCCCTTTGTCTAATTCTAATGTTGAGACTAATTCTGATGGTTGTGTTTGAATATTACTTTTGATAATTTTGGATTCAGGATAATACTTTTGATGATGGCTACTTGTTTTTTTTTTTTTTTTTTTCCTTTATTGATGTGTGTAATGTTGAGCATGTGTTTTGGGTTGAGACGATGTGTCAGATTGTTATGTTTTATAGTTATTTGTTTGAAATTGAGAAGTAGTTGTCAATTTGTTGCAGTTATGTCAAATGCATTATATGAAACTTCTAGTGATGAAGAAGATATGATTATTCACATGGGAATGGAATTACTGAGTGAGGCTGTATATATTCGGGAACCATGTAGGGATAGTGTATTTCCAGGTGCTATCATGATGCATGAGATATTGAATGGGGCATGCCAATAGATGCTATGAAGAGTTTAGGATGGAGCGTCATGTCTTCCTCAACCTATGTGATTATGTGACATAGGGGGTGGTTGAAAGACACGACCAACATCCGAGTGGATGAGCAGCTTGGAATGTTCCTATGGATTGTTGGGAAGGGTTCAAGTAATAGGGACACCCAAAATCATTTCAACCACTCCAGATAAACAGTTAGTCGAACATTCAATGTTGTCTTGATTGCAGCTATTAACTTTATACTAGTATATTAGATTTTCATTTGAGTGTATACGTAATGTCTATATATTATTTTTGTCTGGAGAAAAATATTATGTTGTCGACTCTGGGTATGCTAGCCAATCTGGATTTTTGACACCATTTAGGGGTGAGAGGTACCATCTACCGGACTACAAAGAGCATAGAAGATCCTCAAGAACAGCAAAAGAGTTATTCAATTATAGACATTCATCACTTTGAAATGTCATTGAACGTACATTTGGGGTATTGAAGAACAAATTTTAAATTTTAAGGCTAATGCACTAGTTCTAAGCATCAATCGTTTTGGCATGTTGTGGGCTACACAACTATATTCGAGAAGAGCATATTGCTGATGCTGAATTCGTGGGGATGAGTGATGGTTTAAAAGTTGCAGAAGATGACTTGAATCCACCACATGAAGATTTCGTTGATCATTCTATATTACAATCTAGTCAACGAAATAGGGTAAAAGAGATGAATGCCACTAGGCTAAGAATTACAAATGCAATGGCTAGACAGCAAAGGATGCCAGAACTAGTTGAAAACTAAAACCAATAACTATTTTGACAAAACTGAAAACCTAATTTGATGTTTCAAGTGATGTAGTACTTGTTTTATGTTTCGTTTATGTATGTGGTACAAGTTGATATTTTATTACGAATGTCATATATTTGGATGCAATATTAACTTCTTTGATATTTAAATTACTGTTGCAGATGACTTCTTCTATGCCCCCACTAATAATAGCAAATTGTGAAATTTACGGGAAGAGTTGTGGTAAATATACAACCAAGTCGGGTAAAAATATTGGAAGAGAATTTTTCAAGTGTTAGGATTCATGTGGGTGGACCAACTACATCTATGTAGATGTAGTAAAGGTCAATGCAAAGTACGAACTGCGACGAAAGGTCCAAACAAGGGACAATATTTTCTATGTTGTCCAAATTCAACTGGGGTAAGTTATTTCTACGATTGATCTATACCTATAGATAATTTTAGATTTTTTGTTAATTCAATGTTAAATTTCAACGACCCTAATCACATCTATTATTTGATATAGATTGATAACTGTGGATGTGGTATGCTTGTATGGTTGAAAGATGAAACACATATCTCTACCATATATCATACATTATGTTCAGAAAACTCAACATCAACATCATCCACACCACCGTCCATTTCGAACGAGTACATGAAAGGATATTTGGAAGGGACACTTAAAGGATTAGAGGACCAAACAAATAAGATGAAAGACATTGATGAGCACATTTATGTGTGAAATCTAGGGTAGTAAAACATGCATTTTACATATTTAGAATGCAGCTACCTTGGGTTTTACTCTCTTTTTGTAGGTTTTATATTTTCAAGGCCTTAAAGACTATCGGGTGCTATATCTTCAATTTTACACGTAAAGAGGTCCTATTTTTTTTCATGATTGCGAAGAGGACAAAATTCTAAGCAAGATGGACGTGTTCAACTAAAAGTACGTATTCGTTTGGTTACTCGTACAAGTGGTTATTCTTTTCATGCCAGAAAAAGAATAATGGATCAGAACTGAACCGAGATGCAAAACCAACCCGTTTGCAATTGTCTCAGAGGTACAAGGAATACTCCAAATGCCAACAAGGATCGATGGACCACATCTTTAAGTGATTGAAGATTCGTTTTTGGTAACAATAACTACCTAGTGTAGTTGGTGAGCTATGGTGTGCAAAATTCCCTACCTCACCAAGAGGTTTCAAGTTTGAATCTCATGGTTGTTTTTTTTAGATAATTTTGTTGAAGATTTCCTACTTTTCACTCACTTAAAGCACTAAGGGCATGGAGGGGATTTCCACATCAAATTAGAAGCAAGGAAAATCGTGGAAGGGTTCCTGCACAAGAAGAGAAGAAAAAAAAAGGGAGTAATAAAGATTGTCCAAATCTTCTCTCTCCTCAATCTTAGCACTTTTGGACTCAAAAGATCTTACTATCAATTGTGGGTTTCTCTCTTTTAGGAAAGAGAAATTTGTTACCCTACCTTCCCATTCCCTATAAATACAACTCATGTAAGATGAGGAGAGACAATTCATTCTTCTTCTAGTTTTTTTTAGTTGCTCTCTCTTTCTCTTGCTCTCTCTTTAGTTTTAGTTCTTCTTTATCTTTTCTTTAATCACTTTTGGAATAGTTTTTTTTTTTTCAATTAATGCAAGCACTCTTTTATATTTATTCAGCCCTTTTATGTTTATGATTTATGCAATTGAGTTGTAATTTTTTAAGTTATAGTTCTAGGCTTAGATCTAGGTGACAAGATCACGAGCCGTGGAGCAATTTTTTTTTAAGATTTGTTTTCTCTAGTACTAGATATTTCAGATTTGGTTTATTTGAGATCTGGTTTTAGTACTGGTAGTATCTCAAATCGATCAAGTTTTCAGTTCAAGGGTTGAAGTTCAAGTAAGTAGGCTCCTTCAGTAGTCTTCTCTCCCCGCTCTCATTCCCTCTTCTGACTACCCTTTCTTTCTTAATTTAGGATTTTAATTTCAATCGTTACATTATTGCTATCACTTTCCCTAAAGCTAAGTAGAGTAACCCTTGTAAGAGTGACTCTCTGGTCAAGTGGGGAAGCTCATATTATGATGCATCCCTTGGGCTAAGTAAAGAAACCTACTTGTGAGTCTCTCTCTAGCTTTCTCCCTTTTTTTTTTACTTTTTTTTTATTTTAGTATTTTGTTCCTTTATTTTTAATTGCATGGATTGTTTATTTTTAGTTATTTATTTATTTAATTTTAATTGCGTGGCTTGCGTCTTTAAATTCTTAGATGACGAATGGTTAGGACGGTAATTAGAATTAGATTACAACCATTAATCGGTTCACTTTCGCATTATTAAAATAAATAAAAAAATAAAGTGACTGCTCTCCCTGTGTTCGACCCGTAGCTACACTGATCCGTACACTTGCGGTTACATTTTAAATCTCAAACAAGTTTTTGGCGCCGTTGCCAGGGAGACAGTTTCATGTTATTTTTCGCTTTCTTTTGGTAAATCGGAGTGCTTTGTTTGCTTTGTTTTGTTTTTTTTTTTTCTTTTATTGAATTCCTGAGAAGAACAACTTGCAATAATAGTTGTATCGGTGGAGGTCGTCATGCCTCACAGTATGATAAAGACAGGTTTCGCCCTGTAGCAGTACCTGAGGAATTGACCTGGGCAACCCCGGATCCCTGCCGGTAAGCTCCCAAAAAAAAAAAAGAGTTTTTCTATCCATTCTTTTGTGCTTGTCTTACTTTAGTTGCAGGTAGTTTCCTGTTGCATGAGTGTTAGGTGGGTACGTAATACTAAGAATCGGTTAGAAAGAAGAGATCCAACAAGTAGTGACCCTATACGTTTGCTCTCTTTAAAACCCTTCAATATGGGAGACCAACAGCAAAACCCTTCACCTAAATCTCTGAAA
>NW_024870649.1:0-28272 GCF_013358625.1 Macadamia integrifolia
GGCTGGACGAGATTGCCTCCAGGCAGACCACTTTGGAGGATTCTTTCCGTAGGCTGGGTCAGGACTTGGACACTAGGGCCACCGCTATCTCAGCAGACTATGGCCGGCTTCGGAGGGAGGTACGGTTGGTGAACACGAGGTTCGATTACTACGATCATCACTTCAACGTCAACTCCAGGCCTCCGCGAACGTGGTGATCATCGACGACGATGACGACGACCAGTGAGGGGTTGGCTTGCCCACACTAGCTGTTTATCCATTTTCTCTCTTTTTGTAGACATTGTGTATTTATTTATCTCATTCCTTGTAATTGCAATGTAACTTGATTTCATTTATGGAATAAAATATCTTTGGATAATGGATTATGGTGGTGTTTTCATATGTGGAATACCTGTGTGGTTTTGTGGTGATGTGATTTTTCTATCTGTGCTCTTGGTTATATTATTATCTGTTGTTTATCAGGTTTTGTGTAAAATTTTTGGAAATCCCACTTTACGCCGTTATGCTGCCGAAATTTCGTCGAAATAGTACTTTATAGGTTATAGTTCCAATCTAATTACCTTTTTATCTACACTCACGCATGCCATGAATGCAACTTATAATATAACTCCATTTTATACTTTCTTTCTTTGACTTTTAATCTTTACGCTTTTATCTTTACCCAACCCCATTTTCCTATTATAGAGTCTACGGGATTCTAATGGTATGCTGTAAGCGGAGCAGAGCATCACCGCTCTGATACCACCGTTTGTCACACCCCGTTCACCCTGAACCGGAGCGGTGACCGAGTTAACACCGGTTAACCCAAACCTGCCAGGATCATCAGATACTGTATTCCACCACAGCATACATACACTAACATCAATTCATCAGATCAGCGGAAGACTAAGTTTTACCTGTAAATAATTCTCATATACTCGATACCCAAATGATAATACCATAATTATATACATTTGGGCCCGAAGGCATGATATATACACAAAAAGAATGAAGTTCAAATATCAAGTATATACATGAATTTATCAAAATCATCAGAGTACACAGCTCGGCTCGGTCTCAAGGCTGGAGCTCAGCTCGGCCTCAGAACTGCTGTCCTGCAGCACAGCTCTCACACGCTCAGTCTACGCCGTGCTCAAACTCATCAGGGGTCCACCAGTCCTCTTCAGGAAACTCGACTGCGGGACCCACCCCAAGCTCCTCAGATGAATGACCTGCAAAATCATCTAAAGAAAAAGGGTGCACACGTGGAATGAGCTCACTAGCTCAGTAAGTAGAGAGGTGGACCACACACAACAGTCCACACATCACAACACATCATATGCACTACATGCCATGCAAGTCATTTTAATTCACATACACCTAATCAACATTACTAAGTCTTTGGTTTTAGTGCTACTACAACCACAGTGCGCGTATACTCCGGGTACGAGCCGCGAACTCCCTCCCGTGATACGCCCATAGGGCTGTTGGAGAAGGCCCACCGTGAGTACTCGGAAAAATAAAGACAATGCCGTCCACCGGCTCTCAACAGAAATGTAAATAAATTAAATGACAGTGCTGACTCCAGCAATTTAAAAGCAGTACGATTGGCCCTCTTGAAATACCACCGGGGTTGCCGACTGTCCTACATGACTCGCCGGGCGTAATGCCTAACCGCCACAGTGTCCGACAACAGCGACCCCTGCTTCCCCCCCAAATGGTAACCCAACACCTTAACCCCTGTTGGGAAGGGTCGTAGCACGGGATGGTGAGAATCCTAATACCGCATGCTCCTATATGCGGTACGACTGCATAGTGCCACCGTGTCCCATACCACGGGCCACCAATGCATTCGTTTCCAAGCCGACCACGGCATCTAGTCTATCAATGCATTATGCAACATGATGTCCACATTCAACATATAACATCTCATTCAATTTGCATTTGCAAAGTAAATATAGCATATATGCACATCAATAAGTGGAATGACTAATCTATATAGCACTTTCATGATAACATGACTAGATTAGATATGGTTATATGAATGCCAAACAAATGCCTTGAAACAAGGCCACACATCCTCCCTCCACTTACTTGTAGCGTACAAGGATTCCCGCTCGGTACGGGTGAGATCCGGAGCGAATCGGGTAGGATTTGGTGAACCTAACATAATTGAGAGGGGTTAGTACTTCACCATTTTAGAATCAAAATTAATGAAATCCGACGTCAAAATCGTGTTTAGAACGTCGAAAGAAGGTCACACGTCCGATTTGGGCTCGATCGGATCTACGGATCACATTCTGGCCACTCAGGTGGGTCAGACAGGTGGGTTGTCTACCCACCGGTCCTACCCGCCGGTTTTGGACCCGCGGGTATGGACCCGCCGGTAGGACCCGCCGGTCCTACCCGCCGGTTTGGCCAGGGACCCCCTGGCCTCTCAGGTGGGTGCTCTCAGGCGGGTAGGGACCCGCCGGTTGTACCCGCCGGTTTTGGCGGAAAAACCCCAGTTTCTTCTCAACTTCCTCCATTCCTTGGGGACCCAAATAGGGTTTTTCTCAACCCATTCTTCACACCTTTAAAGTCCTATAGGATGGTTCTAGCTTAGATCTAAGTTAGATTCAAGTGAGGGGAACCATCTTACCTTCTTTGCTCAAGAATGACTTCAAACCCTCCAAATCACTTCCAACTCACAATGCTCCTTCTACCTTGTCAATATCTCTTCAAATCCTTCAAGATCAACACATAAATCATCTATTAAACCTTAGATTCATCATTTCAAAGGGTGTTTACAAGATCTTAAGAACCCATACTCGAATCAAGGGTTTAAAGCGTGGGTATGGTTAATGTTCATAAAACCCAGCTTTTCTTACCTCCAACTGTAGATCTCGAGTTGAAGATTACTCTCCCGGCACCGGAATGGCAAGATCGAGCTTCGGCGCCGCTGAAATCCTTCCTTTCTTCTTCTTCCTTTCTTCTTCCCTTTCTTTTTCTCTCTCCTCTTTACTTTTCTCACCAAACGTACGAGGGTAATAAATGGAAAGAAAAGAAGTCATAAAGCTTTATATACTATTCCTACTTAAGTGAATAGTGCTGGATGGGTCACTCAGGTGGGTGGGTGTACCCACCTGACATACCCATCCGAGAGTCAAAACTTGGGATTTTGACCGGGCTCGGACCTCGGTTCAACCCCATCCCGGCATACATTGTAGCATACGTATATATCTTTAAAAATACAGATATAATACCTGTTTTATCCGTACATAGCCTTATGGTAGGTGCACGTACATGGTTTGGGCACTCCCGTCTCTTCTGGCACTGGCTCGGACTTGTCGGGCCAGCCGGTGTTTAAGGTCACCCGTGCCATCATAGCCCATAAGGAACCTGCTCTAATTTCCTCTGGCTCGGTTCCTGCATGGTTAAACCGGTTCAACCGCGAAATCAGACCGGGTTTAAGAAGCGGGATATTACAGCTATTGTCTTCCTTGGATGTGCTTGATGCCACCCCTCACTGAGCGAATTGGAAAGCTCACCCCACACATACACCCCTTTTTAGATGATGATGCAGATACTGTGGTGCCGATGGCAGGTGACCCAGTATCTTCTGGGTCAGAGTATGGTGTGAGCGACTGGTGGATGCCAGAAGCGGGAGAGCACGATCAGGACTGTGCTTGCAACCACTGTGCTTAAACCGCACCGTGAGATTGTACACCATACGTTGATACTTTTGGGTATAACTGTGTGTTGTATATTTTTTTTGAGATTATATTATATATCATGGATGAATATAACAGAATAACTCGGTTATTGCTATTATATTATCATTAGACGTTTTCCCATTTTATTCATGATTCTGCTACTATACTCTGATTTCACTGCTTATGTTGGTTTGTGATGTGAGATTATGAAAATGTGAAGGTACTACTATCAGAGATCCTGATAGGTTTATAAGATAGGTACGTGTCTTACTCACACTGCCAGTATTCCTAATGGTAAGTTGGGTCTACTAGAATTGGGGTGTGACAAAGATGGTCATGGTTGGAATACAAGATTATTATTAGACAAGCCAAACATCAAGCTAAGTCCAAAGGGGGTATTAGTGCTACTACAACATAGGTGGTAGCCCTGGTCCCGATATGCATCATTGGTCCCCTAATGATACAAGCTAGTAGCTAGTCAGGAACATACCAGTCCTTACATTTGTACTTCGGTACTCAGTCAACCCTTATTAATATTCCCTAGTTGCCTTGATATCACCATCGGCCATGCCGGGCATGTTCACCTCTGGCACAATCACTTCGTACCGTAGATGTGGTATTCCAGAATTAGATCATCGGACCTACCATAGGTGGGATCAAGCAATACTTTCCCCTATTGGTAAGGGTTTGTAACACCTGAGTCTGTTATCCTAACCATAAGTATACTGCATGGGGTGCTCAATTATCGATCATCCATAATCGATACATGGAAACACGGTGTCGAAAACCACCCTAGGCCACCCCGTGCCCCACAATAACATTCAATACACACATTCTCAATGAAATAACAATGTCGAACCATTAACCCACACACAACATATAGTTTAATTTAAAAATTTTACATGTAACATAGATTTAAGCAACAATATAATCATACATAAATAAATTAAAAGTAAACACTCTGTAAATTAAAACTAAACACCCACTCACCTCTTGTCTCTACGAGCCATACAATATCGGTGACCTCACGTCACATAGCCTCACTGCTTGACGGTTCTATTCATTGGAAACAAAAGGGATTTCAGGTAAAAGCTATGTATGCTTGTAATTTTCTTTTATGGTGTTAATTACACCCCCACCATATGGTTTGCCCATGCCAGGTAGGTTGTACATGTTAGGGTTAGCATCTAGGGTTAGATTTCATGCATGCAACACATGCACACACTAAACATCTTTGGAATTATGTAATTAGCCACATAGGTTAAATAGATATAAGTGTTTTAGTCATTTTCCCAATTTAGGATTTTTGGTACTCAATTTGGGGAAACTTGGTTATGGTTTGCATACATTGGGTCTCTAAACCCAATTATTGTCACTTCATTCCTCTAATCTAGGTATCTTACATCAATTCTCAATTTATAGTTGAATTAGGATGGTAGATCATGGGGCTTCGATTAATTTCCCCAATTTGGGGTTTAGGTTATGTAATTTTTGAAAAAATCGGTTGGGGCTTCATGCATTAGTCTCCAATTCAATTTATGGTCACCTCAATCCCTTATTTTAGGTGCATTACATCATTTTCCCACTCATAGCTGGATTTGGGTGTAGATTATAGAGGGTTTGGTCAAATTCCCAAATCTAGGGTTTAGGTTGCCCAATTTGGGGATTCAAGTTGGGTTTTCATGTGTGAGTATATAAACTAGCTAATTAAGGTCTCCCACAAAATTCCCAACTTAATTTGTAAATAAATTAGATGAGAGATGGGGATTTTGGTTAGGGCTCCCTAATTAGCCTAGGTAGATAAATAGGGTAAGAGAGAGAGAGAGCCAGTGTACATGAGTGAAGAGAGAGTAAAACACTCCATTAATGGTGTAGGTGAGTGGAGAGGACCTCCTCCCTTGATCCAACCTCCTTCTTCTCTGTTGCTTCCTTCCTTCTTCTCTCCTTCTTCTTTCTCCTTTCTCTTCTTCTCTTGCCTTTACAAATGGTGTTTGTGAATCAAATGAGCTAATAGCTCATTTTATAGAAATTTAAGTTCACTAAGGCTTGTTTAGGAAATAATGGGTTTTGCTCATAACTCTAACTTAAGTTTACTAAGGCTTTTTTGGGAAATAAATAGGTTTTGCATATAACTCTTTATATGGTAACTTAAATTTACTAAGGCTTGTATGGGAAATAAATGGGTTTTTCTAATAATTCTTTATATGGTAACTTAAGTTTATAGAGATTTGTTTGGGGAATAAATGAGTTTTTCTTATAACTCTTTATATGGTAACTTAAGTTCATAGAGGCCTGTTTAGGAAATAAATGGGTTTTCTCCCATTATTGGGTTAATTATTCAATTGTCACTAGTGGGCCCACCTTGGGGCGATCTAACCTATTAATCGATCCATTTTAAGTTGTACCATCTATTGGAGGTGGTCTAAGGTGCACTGGTGCGTGGGTTAGGCCAAATGGTCAAATAACCTATTTTGTCACATACCGGTGAGGGTCAATTGTGCCCCACTCAGTTGGGATAACTCCACCTTGCTATATCAATGGTCTCTGGGGCCTGTACAAGTGTGTGGGCCATATTCTCATGTATTACACTACTGAGGTTCAAGTGAATTTCCTCAAGGGCAGGAGACTTACATGACTTCTTCAAGAATTTGTAACCCTTACATCCAGTGAGCTAGGAAACCCTCAAGTTGCCAGTGGTTATCATCTTGGTTGCATCACTTGTATCCAAAAGTTGAAACTAGTTTGGGTTTTGGGTATGGGTGTAACAAGCAGCCCTTTGTCTAAGCCTTGTTCAGGTTTATATAGTTGATGCAGATTCTCCAATTCCGATTGGACTTTAGGACCATGACGACTTTGGCTAACCAGATTGGGAATGGCACCTCTCTGATCAAGCATGAAGTTTTTAACTTCTCTACCCCTTCATTGATAATCTTCTGAAAGTTTCTCCTTTTCTATTTGAATAGATTTTATTTTGACTGGCATTTAACGTGTGTTCTATGACAGTTCTTGGAATGCCCCGCATGTCAAGGACGACCAAGAAAAGATGTTCGCATTGGTCCTAAGTAATTCCAGGGTTTTGAAAGATTGTTCTTCACTCAGTAGTGCCCCAAGCTGAGCCGTGTAGTCAGATCATCCTCGAACAATGGAACTTGCACCACTCTTCTTCTCTTTGGTGAAATTCATGTAACATTCATGCGAATCCTTCTTACTTAAGCGGCACCTCTCTGTTTCCTTATCTGTTGGGAATTTCACCTTGAGATGCTTTGTGGAGGTAATTACCCCCAAGTCATTTAGATCCAGTTGGCCAAGGATGGGTTGTACACCGAGATCATCTTCGCAACCATAAAGTTGACAATGTTTTGTTTCCAAGTGAGGGCTTTCACGTATATGTAGTCACTGGTAACTTAGTGCATCCTTCAATCTGTGCATTCATTCTAGAAAACCGTACAGAGGGCCCCCGTGGGTTTGGTCTTATCGTCTCCCAAGTCAAGCTTTTTATATTCGTCATAAGATGTTACATCTACAGAAGATCTCAAGTTAACCAAAACTCTATGGAATGGATAGTTGGCATCGACCAGCTAGACCACAATGCATCATTGTGTGGCCAATTCATGCCCTATAAATCTTCATCAGAGAAAGAAATGGTCGAGACCTTTTGAGAGATCTTGATTGGTTCCTCGATCACGCAGACAAAGCGGGCATGCACCTTTGCCTTCTTGATTGACTTAGACTTGGCCCCCCGAGGATAGCATGTATAGTGGGTCAGGTTGGCTGGTTGGCATATTCTAGTTGTTTGTCGTTCACTGACCTCCTTTTTGCATCATCATCTCTCCATGATTTGGCTTGCTGGTGACTCAGCTTCCCACTCTATTTTTGGCTTGGTTGGTCCATCTCTAGTGTCTTGAGTATTTTTTAAAATAGCCTACTTTTATCAATTCTTCTACTTCCTTCTTCTAGGCTCGACACTCATCAGTGTGGTGCCCAATGTCTTTGTGGAACTAAAAATACCTATTCGGATTGCGCTCTTCCAGTTTTGACATCATGGGCCTTGGCCAACAAATAATCTTCTTATCTTTGATGTTGAGGATCACCTTGGATCTTGCCCAATCCAACTAAGGGAGTAGTGGGTTTTCAAGACTCGCTGCTCACATTCTCTATTAATCCCGCTCATCCTCCTTGGGGTTCATTGCCATCCTCTTCTTTTTTCTGAGGCAGTTGCACTATCACCTTTCACATCGTTATATTCTAGCCCATCATTACATACTTGCGATAGCTTTGCAACATGCAGACATGTCGACGGGGTACTTCTTGGACAGTGACTTGACAAGTTCTTCATGATACTAAGCACTAAAGGCCACCCCATCCTCAAGGTCCTTAATCTGTATGGTGGCCTCTGTGAAGTGGGTGATGTACTCAAGGAGTGACTCATCTCAACCCTACCTTATTGTAGAAAGATTGGCAGAAGTCTTTTGTTGTCGAATGCTGCTCTGGAATCTACAGATGAAAGCTCTTGCTAGTTCATCATAGTTGTGGATGGACCGGGGCCTCATGGCCAAATACCGTGTCAATATTGCTCCTTGAATGAGGCTAGGAAGGCCCAGCAGAGCACTAGGTCTGAGTCACCTTGGTTGGGCATAACCTATTTGTAGTGGCAAAGGTGCTCAACAGGGTCGATCGTCCCTTGATATAGAACAAATTCTGGTGTCTTAAACTTCTTAGGGAGGTCTGCCTTCATCAATTCGCTCCACAAGCAGTTGTGCATGGGGATTACTGGAACTCCAACAATTGACTTCTTCAGGCTGTTGACTTTTTGTCCAACAAGCGAATGCAATGATTAAGGCTTGTTTTCTTCTTGGGATGAGGGAATTCAGAATGAGCGGCTTTGGCACCCCTGGGTCTCTCGAGAGATTAGCAAGAATCACAACGTCTAAATTGTTCTTCCCTTTTGGTTCGTTCGTGATCATTGACTTCAGAATGAGTGGCTTCAGCACCCCTGGGTTTCTCATAATACTAGAGAGAATCACGATGTCTAGACTGCTGTTCCCTTCCATGATGTTCATAATCATTTCCCTAATGTCGAATAGAGGCTCGGGATGAACTGTGTTCAGAGTGACTTACCCTTCCAGTGGGGCTCACCCTCGGTAGTGCATCAACCCTTCTCCTCGGGTTCACCACTCTATGCGGGTTGGCTCTTGGAGTAGGGCTTCGGTCCCCTGTGGCAGATCTTCAGGCTGATCCGCGAGGTGTTTGTACTCCTCGAGACCCTCTTAAGTAGTTCAGAATGACTTCTAGCGATCTTTCGTAGTTCAGAATGTTATGGACTTTGCTGCTGGCATTCATTGGCTAGCCTTGTACAACTTCCCCCGTCCTCATGGAAATCAATGAGTGATGGATTAGGATGGTGCGTGTTGGCAGAACACGCCTGACCCATATTATTTTGAACGGTTGCTGGCCTTGGAGGTGGCACTCCACTGGCCGGTGCAGCGACAAGCGGTCTCCCGAGGAGAGCTGACCCAAACTAATGGAGGAACCTCTAAAACATAACATTCATTTACGACACCTGAAGTTGTAAGTCGTAAATCTGCACATTAGTGGTTGGGACATCGGGGTTCAAGTGCACAAGCGGCGGTGGTGAAAGCAGGTTTGCTCACTGGTGGAACTTGAACACCCACTGGTTAACAGTTCTCTCTTAGTGCTGGCTAGGATAAACCCACGTTAGGCATCAGTAGAGGAGGATCCTCTCGACATGGTTGTCCTCCTTGGCCCTCCTGACCTGTGAGAGGGGGAGATATTGAACGTCCACTGCATAGCAGCATTGCTTTTGAGTTAATGGCTTGACTAATAAATGCTTCCATGGACGGCTCCAATCTATTGTGTCAAGAAATTGTCCTTGGCTTCCTACATGCCCTTCATAGAGGAACAAACACAAGAGAGTGAGCATCGGGCTGATCCAACCTCTGATGATTAAGTTAGATCTCTCGGCAAACAATAATTCCCAAATAAAATAAAACAGATTTGATCATATACCTAGGTATTTATAGGTGGCAGTGGAGAATCCCAATTAGGCCAGTCTCTTAGTTTTGGTAGGAGTTCGAGTATGGTAAGAATTATACCATAGAAGCGTGGATCTGGAAGATATCCCAGTTATAGGAGCTCCCCATATCCCGCCTGATGTGGGAGATCTCCTTCCTTTTAAGGAAGATTTTGAGTCCTTATAGATTTCCTTTCTTGATTAGGATAGATATGATCTTTGCTTGGAGATTACATATTGGACTAGGAATGAGTTTCCTCATATCGATTGTGTTCGTTATCGATGAATTCACAAGTATGGAGTACCGAGCGACATCGATTCTCTAGCTTAGTTGCCGAGCTATCTCCACCAAGCATTCGATGGCTAGTTGTTCTTCTCCATGCCAAGCCTATGGATGTAGTTATAGCCCGACCGCAAGAATGTAGCTTGAATATTTTCCTGCCTAAAGCCCCTGTCGTACTAATTGCTCGGTTGTTCTTGCTTGCAGACCTTCATATGTAGGCGAGGCTTGGCAGTAGTAGTTGGCATACCAAACGGGGGGTGTGGATCGGTCGCATTATACCCGGCCCAAATTGTGGCCACTATTCTGGAATGTAGCTCATTCATACTCTTCCCAATCGACCTGCCTCATTTCAAGGCCGATTGGTCCTAGACTTGCTTTGACCCACTAGATCCACATGGCACACTATCACTAGTGAGTATTTTTTGCCATAACAAAAAGCCTATGAATTACTTAATTAGCACCTAAAGAAGTTAAAGTTTATGTTTTCAATGGCTTTTTCGGCAGAGGGAAGCGAGAGGGATATGTGAAATGAGACTACCTAGATATGGATTTCCCTAAACGTGTACAAATCAAACATGATCAGATGAGGATCTAATATGGATCAAATGTGATCGGATCTGGATCTTCCCTATCTAGATGCGTATAGTCCTAAATGGATACAAATACAAATCAAATTTGGATTTTTGACTATTGGTTTACATCCCTATATCCCTGACTCAAGTAACATGGACCTTTTCCTCTCCCGACGGATATGATTTTCTACAACCCATGTCTCTCAGTTGTCTTAGCTATTTTCCTCATTCTTTAGAACATGTTGAACCTTCAATTATCTCAAGATTATCAGCTACTTTATTTTTCATTATTATTTGGATATCTAATCGAATAAGACAATTATTCTCCGAATAATCTGAATTTAGATCCGAATATCCTTTGACTGGATACAGATACCCCTAAACAAATATGGATGCAAATCAAATTCGTAATTCCCACTATCCATTTACATCCCCAGATGAGAGTGCTCCGTGGTGTTTTTTTTTTTTTTTTTTTTTTTTTTTTTTTTTTTTGTGTGAATAGCTCGGTGGTTTCTTGATGTTGAAAGTGTGCCGCTTTATCACTATCATGGGGATAGTTATTAAAATTAATTTATAAACCCTTCACATATAAAAGCAAATTGTTTCATTGGGCATATTGACATGAAAATAAACACCCTATCTATCTATCTATCTATCTATCTATATCTATATCTATATATATATATATATGGAAAGGGATGGCTGCCTAGCCGTATAGCCCCTACACCAGCACATGTGCCAATGAGAATGCGTGTAGGGGCATTTGTCTGGGTGGGATTTTTTATTTCATGAAGGGGGGCTGCAGGTATGGTAATTTTCCATATGTTTGGGTGCAAGATCCACAAAATCATGCAACATTCTTTTCCTATATATATATATATATATATATAGGGAGAAAGAACTCTGTTAATTTGGTGTAGGCAACACCAGTGTGAAGGATCAATGTCAGGGGTGCATAGGAGTATCTTCAGCACATGATTAATTACTATTTTGAATAATTTTTCTAAATTTATATTAATGCAACTAAATGTGAAAAAAATAAATAAATACAATTAACATTAATGCAACTATACTGTTGGAATATAAATTTACCCAAACAAAAGTCCACATCTAAGCATGATATTTTACAACACTAATTTTTAACAAAAAATTATAATTTCAAATCAAAAAACCTTTAAAAAATCATATTTTAATGTAAGCATATTTTCAACATAAATATATTTTAATTTTTTAACTATTCATATGGACAAAAAGCTAATATTCTACTATTAGTGTAGTTATTAAAAAAAATTATATGATTTTAGTGAAATTTTATATTTTTCATTATAAATATTACGATTTTTTTTTTTCACTCAAATTGAAAAACTTAATAATCACTATACCGCATTGAAATTACATGTATAAACGTGAATTTATACTTTATATTCTTTTTTTATTAATTTTAGTATGTTAAAAATTAAATAAAAATACAAGTAGTGCGGCCATATCTTCAAGGCGAAGATCAAAACTGCCACTTTCAAATCATGGGTAGGGTAGTTCTTCTCATAGTCCTTCAAATTGGCGGGATGCATAAGTAATGATTTTCCCATCCTGCATGAGCACAAAACCCAAACCCTATTTGGATGCATCACTATATGTAAGGGGGGTGGATGGTATCAGATGGAGAGAGAGAGAGAGAGAGGGACTAACCCTCCCCCTTTTTCTCCTTCATTCCCTTAGGGGTTACGTGTGCATTATTTCCTCTCACCTATTTGCCTTGTAGGGTGATGTCTCCAAACATGTCTGGCGACTATGGGGGATAGGAAAACTATGATTTTTGGAGACACCATCTAGAATTCAAGGCCTAGAACCCTATTGTGAGCCCAATTTCGATCAAGGGATCGAGCTCAAGTAGGGTGTTGATTTCCTATGAAAGAATGGAACTCTTGAATTTGACTTCATATTTTGGTCTGTTTCAGAGATAGGGGTCAGTGTCAGGTTACGAGTGTGGGAAGGTGTTAGGCATCCAATTCTCTCTATCTCTTTTTTTTCTATTTTGCAGGGGCTTCTGAAATAAGGATTTCTCTCTCTCAAGATTTCTCAGCCTTTCTATGCGGGACCCCGGTCACCTATTTATAGCAAAACAAGGAATCCATGAAAACATCCTTATAAGGAGATGGTAAGCATCTTACCGGAGATGGTAAGCTCCATAGAAGCTTCCACAAATGTTAATCCTTCAAGATTGGCTTCCACGGAGATGGTAAGCCTTACCATCTCCGTGGAACACTTGCAAGGATTAACATCCATGGAAGCTTAAAGAGAGATGGTAAGCGTACCATCGACATGGAAGCATTCTTTTGCAAAGATAAATATCCGTGGAAGGCCTTAAGGTGGGCAGCTACCTAGTAGCTTGGGCGGCAGATTCCTATTAGTTGAGGGGAAGGCAGGTAGGTTTGGTTTGGTTTGCTTCGGGTGGTTTGATTTGGTTCAGGTCTGCTCTGGTTTAACGGATTCAAAGTTTAGGTAGGAAATACGACACATCTGGGTATTCATTCTTTCCGTGCAAGATATCAACAAGACCTTATTTTTGAACACTCTCCAATGATACGGGAATTAAGCACATGCTAGGCTCAATTGTCGCATTCTAGCAAAAGGTATCAATGACCACTTTCAATCACCCTCCCCACATCATTTAACAATGTAGGGATGAACTCCTGACCAGCCTTACACTCAATTGTACCACAAGTTCTTGCATAACGGCTTTAGGTTAGGATAACTAGGATAAGCCGGGATAGTCTAAATTTGTGCCAAAAAGTTGATTTTTTGTGAAAGAGAGAATATATGTTTCATCATTGTCCATAATTCATCATTGTCAAGGGGGGACAAAATTTGGTATTTATAGACTGCCCCTCTTTGGCTAAGGCTATGCAACAGCTGAAGGGCAAAGAAAAGAATAACAAAATTTTGTCACCCCAAAGCATGTACTGCTGATATCCTGCTCAGGAATAGTGGAGATGCAATGCAAAAGGCGAGCGATTAGGTGATAAAATTAGATGAAAATAAGAAATTAATATGAGGGTATATCCAATTGACTAGTATCGGTATATCATACCACTAGAACTGGATCATACATAAAATGTCCTGGGCTTGGCCGAAAATGCAAGCACGATGAAATTATCACAAATTACAATTATATCTTAATGAGGAAGAGAATACATACCTGAGAGACAACTCACTGGAGAAATTATAAGGATATTGTTCTTATAACATACCTCAACTCTTCTGAACAAACTCATATCAAAATAACATCCTTGTGACATTTTTTAATACTTCTGATGAAATCAATATCTTAACACGAAAATCGACACTAAGATTAATACTTTCCAATATTATTCTGAAAACGAGACTTTTGTCTCAGTATTGAAATCGTCCCTTTCTAGCGCTGTTATGGAGATGGCATTCTTATTATATCATCTTGGCAATGCAATCGACACTTTCAGGTGCTGTTGCAAAAACGACGCTCTTGTCGCAGCATTTTGGCACTGACACTACTTTTATGGCACTGTTAAGGAAATAAAATTCTTATTATGGCATCTCGAAAATGAAAGAGGCACTTTCTGGTTCTATTAAGAAAATAACAATCTTATTATGGCATCTCAGCACTGGAATTGGCACTTTCTGACATTGTTGTGGAAATGAAATTCTTATTATGGCATATTGGCATTGGAATCGGCACTTTCTGACACTGATGTGGAAATGACATTCTTATTATGGCATTTTATCACTGGAATTGACATTTTTTGGCACTATTGTGGAAATGACATTCTTATCACGGCATTTCAGCACTATAATCAGCACTTTCTGGCACTATTATGGTATCTCAACCTTATTACAGAAATGACATTCTTATCATGGCATTTCAGTACTAAAATCAGCACCTTTAGCTTTGTTGCAGAAATGACATCTTTGCAATGCCTTTCTGCTTGATGGACAATGTTGGTAACTTATGACCTAATTTATCACTTTCTCTGGAATTGGAAACTCTTGGCCTAACTGATTAATTTGATGTAGAGATAATACCTTGTCACATATTTCAGCACTCCTTATTGTTCTTATGCAGAGATCACATATTATCACATGTCTTGGTACTTTTGAAGGGATCTTCCTTGAATATGCCCAGATGTTTAGAGAAAACATATCTTGAGCAAATAAAAGGGAAGATTGATCTAGAGAAACGTTGTAGGGGATTGATCTTACATCGTTAAACCTAGAGAGTGAATTTAGAGTCTTGACATAGGGAATGGCCCCATCCTATTTACAAGATGGATGCTTCACTAGAGTTTATGGGAAAATGGTTTCTCCATAATTCTTCTCTTGTCAACATAGCAATTTGTTTTGGGATTACAAGTACAAAGCGAAGGCACATGCATTCCAAAGTTTACATGATCGTGAGATTGATGATTGCATGGGAACATGAGAAAATAAGAGTTTGGAGTGAGTACAAGGGTGATCAAGAGAATGAGATGATTAAGAGTACATGAGTACAATGGTGATCACGAGATCGAGATAATTGAAAGAACATAGATATGATTGTGATCATGAGATCGGAATGATTGAAAGTACATGGGTACGATGGTTATCATGAAATCGGGATATTGAAAGTACATGGGTATTATGGTGATCACGAGATCAGAAGGATTGAAAGTACACGGGTATGATGGTGATCACGAGATCGGGATAATCGAAAGTGCACGGGTACGATGGTGATCATGAGATCAGGACGATTGAAAGTACACTAGTATGATGGTGATCTCAAGAGGTCAAGATTATTGGAAAGTATACGGGTATATTGGTGATCACAAGATTGGGATGATTGAAAGTACATGGGTACGACGGTGATCTTGAGAGGTCAAGATTATTGGAAAATACACTGGTATATTGGTGATCTCAAGAAATTGAGATAATCAGAAGTACACCAATATGGTGGTGATCAAGAGATCGGGATAATTAAAAGTGCACAAGTAAGATGGTGATCTCGAGAGGTCGAGATTATTGGAAATTACACGGATAAAATGGTGATTATGAGATCGGGATGAAATCAAATGCTTAGGGAAACATAATCCTATGTAAATGAGAGGGTTGAATGGAATCTTATGTAAAATTTAAACTTTTTTTTCTAGAGATTCTCCATTCTCCTGCTTCTGCAGTTGTACAATGCATATTCTTATAAAATGGTTAGCACTATACATGATAAAATCAAGTATGTTGTTTTTGCCATCAACCTTTGGTGAAGAAAGGATGATTATTACTTTATGATCAATTGTCCACTCAAATTCAAGAAATGAAATGCTTGCAATTTTTGAAATTTTTATTTGTGAATTTTAAAATTTGTGATTATTCACATTTTAACTCGAAAAGGCACAATTCCGCATTATCCATATCTCCATCATTTGGGCTTGACCAGCATTTTTGGTGAACTGAAACTGAATGGGTATAAGTGGTATTGGATGATGTGAACTGATGACTAAGCTTGGTTCTAAACAAAAGGGATGACCGGGTCATACTTCTCAAGGATACACTTGTAAGGCAATAGCCATGACATTTGCCCCCAACTATATCGGCTTTTTATCTTTGCAATGAATTCCCATTTATCAGACTAGAACCTGTAATTGTTCAGAAACCAATCCTCATGGATTGTGTGCCCTTGAATTAGAAGATTACCCCATTGACAACAAATCTTCCTTCCTCATTTCTCAGAAAAAAAGAAAAATGCCCCAAGTAGAAAAATTGTTCTTTTTCTTCATATCCACAGGAATGAGTAGTTATCAAGATTATACTATCGCGAACAGTAAATCTTTTTTATTATGAACTTCCTTCCATTTTTTCTTGCATCATTGGTTCTTCTAAGAGACTAATGTAGAGAGAGATATTGACACAAAGAGGAATATGATGGATATAATGCGAAAAACTGTGAGAATGAGAATGAGAGTGAGAGGACGGAACTTGATTATTGTTTCATCAAGATACCTATGTACCCCAAGGTAGGGAACAGGTCAAACGTAGTTCAGGGTTGATATAGAGATATGAATATTGAATGTTGGGTAATGAGATCGCACATTAGCATTTTTGTCGCTATGTTGCCTACGTACCTCAAATGAGGATCAGACTAATCATAGTTCGGACTCAGACTTGATGTCAAAGCCCTGATAATTAAGTTCCATCATAGTCAAATGAGAATCTTTATCATCAGTCAGTCCATGAGGACTTCAGAAGGTTGTGATGGGGTTTAGGACTGGGTTCCAAAGGATGGAAAAAGCCCGAAATGCTTCTAGGGCCTAATCTGATCTTTGATGACCTCTTTCACATGTCAAATAGGTAAATGACAATTTTACCCACAACTTCTAATTTTTCTTAGATCACTAGATTTTGATTCCTCGAATCAACCTTCTTTTTTTTTCCTTCTTCTTCTTCTCAATTTCGAATTGACCCCAACTTTGGGCTATAATACCTTACCTCTCTCTCTCTCTCTTTATTTTTTCTTTTTTTTCTTTTTTCTTTTTTTTTTTATTTTTTTATTTTTTTATTTTTTTATTTTTTTTTTTGAACTCTTACTTTGGAGATGGTCCAAATTTGGGTATTATTCCAACTTGGAATTCCAGATTTCCTTTTCTTTTTCTAGGGAATTGTTCCGTGGTTGCCCCAGTGACATGATATTTCAAGGTCAAGCCCTTAAAGATAAGGGACATGTACAAAATAGAAGAGTTTCAGGATGATGAGTTATAGGTGGGTTGAGATAGGATTTTCAAAGAAAAGCCTAAGGCTCAACAGGAAGACTAGCGGAGTTTTTTGTCTTGGACTTTCTTTTCTCTGTCTCTCTCTCTCTCTCTCTCTCTCTCTCTTGATAAATGGCAACCAAGATGGCCTCTCTTGGAAGACTTACCAAGATAAAGATTGCCTCTAAGCTCTGTGCTCATTAAAAAGGGATCAGATGGATGGAAGGCTTAAGAACTTTATCATGAAGACTTTGACACTCTTGATCACGATACAAGAGTGAAAGAAGGTAGAAATGAAGTTGAAATGGAAGTAGAACTTTATTGATATGAAACAAGATTCCTACATTTTGAATTGGAAAGAAATAAGGAAAGAAAAATCTCTCTAAACCTAGCATTCTTTTGTTTATGCTCTTGATGTGCTTCTTATGCTCTACTTTCTTTTTCAGCTATTCAAACATCATTACGACATCTGATTACTGCTCAATTATTCAGTTCAAGCCTTCCATATTCCAGAAGATCTTATATAGCATGCCCGAGTGTGATGCACTCATTAGTGGGGTGCCCTTCTCAGGTGTGATAGTCACAGAAATGATCTTTATCATACCAATCTGGCAAGGGATTTTTGACTGGTCGGGAACGAACTGTGCCCAAAATTCGTTCCTTCTTTAATTTAGCATATACTAGAGATCTAACTATGCCCAAATCAATGAATTACCACTGAGGCTTCAATGCCTATCGTGATGAAGAGCTGGGTTGTATCCAATTGGAGGAAATGTTGTGGCTTGAGCTATAATAGGTTGCTGATTTTGGTCCACCAAATTTAGCCCTTAACCTTGGTACTGGTTTTGTCACACCCCATTCACACTGAACCGGGCCAGTGACCGGGTTAACTCCGGTTAACCCAAACCTGCCAGGATCATCTGATACTGTATTCCATCACAACATACACACAACTAATAAAAGCTCATCAGATCAGCGGAAGACTAAGTTTTACCTGTGAATAATCCCATAATATTTGATACCCGAATTGTGATACAATAGTTATATACATGTGGGCCCGAAGGCATGGTATTTACACAATAAAAGTACAATTCACATATCAAGTACATAAAGGAAACCATCAAAATAATCAGAGTACACAGCTCGGCTAGGCATCAAAGGCTAGAGCTCGGCTCGGCATCAAAGGCTAGAGCTCAGCTCGGCATCAAGGGTTGAGCCCAGCTCGGCATCACATGGTAGAGCTTAGCTCGGCCTCAAAAGTGGAGCTCAGCATGGCATCAGAACTACGGTCCCGCAGCACAACTCTCGCACGAGCAGTCAATGCCGTGCTCTAACTCCTCAGGGGTCCACCAGTCCTCTTCGGGGAACTCGACTGTGGGACCCACCCCGTGCTCTTCAGATGTATGACCTGCAAAATCATCTAAAAAGGGGTGCACACGTGGGATGAGCTCACTAGCTCAGTAAGTGGTAAGTTGGACCACACAGCAGTCCACACAGCAAAACACATCATATGCACTACATGCTATGCACTATATTTTAAATCACATCCACCTAAGCAACATTATTAAGTCTTCGGTTTAGTGCTACTACAGCCACAGTGCACGTATACTCCGGGTACAAGCCGCGAACTCCATCCCGCGATACGCCCATAGGGCTGTCGGAGAAGGCCCACCGTGAGTACTCGAAAAAGTAAAAACATGCCAACCACCGGCTCTCAACAAAAATGTAAATGACTGAAATTAAAGGTGCTGACTCCAGCAATTTAAAAGCAGTACGATTGGCCCTCTTGAATATACCACCGAGGTTGCTGACTGTCCTAATGACCCGTCGGGCGTTATGTCTAACAGCCACAGTGACCCGACAACCGCGACCACTGCTTCCCCCCAAATGATAACCCAACACCTTAACCCTTGTTGAGAAGGGTCGTAGCACGGGAAGGTGAAAATCCTAAACCGCATGCTCCTATATGACAATAGTACGATTGCATAGTGCCACCACGTCCCATACCACGGGCCACCAATGCACTCGTTTCCAAGCTGACTACGGCATCTGGTCTATCAATGCATCATGCACAATGATGTCCACATTCATCACATAAGCATATCATCATTTGGATTTGAGAATATAAACACAACACACATAGCACAACATATGAGGATGACTAAGCTACATAGCATTTTCATGATGGCATGACTAGACTAGATATAATTAAATGAATGCCAAACAATGCCTTGAAACAAGGCCAAACGTCCTCTCCCCACTTACTTGTAGCGCACAAGGATTCCCGTTCGGTACGGGTGAGATCCGGTGCGAAACGTGTAGGATTTGGTGAACCTAACATGATTGAGCGGGGTTAGTACTTCACCATTTTAGGAACAAAATTAATGAGATCCGATGACAAAATCATGTTTAGAACGTTAAAAGAAGGTCGCACGTCCAATTTAGGTCCAATCGGACATAAGATTCACATTCGGGGCCTCTCAGGTGGGTCAGACAGGTGGGCTGTCTGGCCCACCGGTTTGGCCCACCGATTTGGACCGGCGGGTAGGCTGGCCCGTCGGCTGGCCCGCCAGTCTGGCCTACCGATTGGGCCAGGGGGTCTGCTAAGACCGGCGGGCAGGGTGGCCCACCGGTTAGCCCGACGGTTAGCCCGCCGGTTGTGCCCGAAGGCCCTGCCCTCTCAGGTGGGTGCTCACAGGCGGGCCAGATGGCCCACCGGTCCTACCCATTGGTCTTGGCAGGAAAACTGCTGTTTCTTCCCAACTTCCTCCATTCTTTGGGGATTCAAATGGGGTTTTTCCCAACCCATTCTTCACACTTTCAATGTCTTATAGGATGGTTCTAACCTAAATCTAGGTTAGATTCAAGTGATGGGAAACCATCTTACCTTCTTTGCTCAAGAACACCTTCAAACCCTCAAAATCACTTCAAACCCACAATGCTTCTCCAATCTTGTCAATACCTCTTCAAATCCTTCAAGATCAACACATAAATCATCTATTAAACCTTAGATTCATCATTTCAAAAAGGGATTTACAAGATCTCAAGAAACCCTACTTGAATCAATGGTTTATGCTTGGGTATGGTGAATGTTCAAGGAACCCAACTTTGCTTACCTCTAAATGTAGATCTAGAGTTGAAGATCACTCTCCCGGAGCCGGAATGGGAAGATCAAGCTTCGGCGCCGCTGAAATCCTTCTCTTCTTCCTCTTCCTTCTCTTCCCTTCTTCTTCCCCTTTCTTTTCTCTCTCCTCTTTACTATCCTCTCCAACGTACGGGTGTCATAAATGAAAAAGAAAAGAAAATCATAAATGTTATATATATACTTCTTAAATAACTAAATAGTGCACATGGATGGGTCACTCAGGTGGGTGGGTGCATCCACCTGTCCGCCCACCTGAGGGTCAAAACTTGGAATTTTGACAGAGTTCGGGCCCGGCGCGAACCCCACCCTGGCATACGATGTAGTATACGTATATACCTTAATATAGGGCTACAATACCGGCTTTATCCGTACATGGCCTTATGGTAGGTGCATGTACACGGCTTGGGCAATCCCGTCTCTTCTGGCACTGGCTTGGACTTGTCGGGTTAGCCGGTGTTTAAGGTCACCCTTGCCATCATAGCCCATAAGGAACCCGCTCTAACTCCCTCTGGTTCGGTTCCTGCATGGTTAAACCGGGTCAACCATGTAATCAGACCGGGTTTAAGAAGTAGGGTATTACAGGTTTGGCCTTGGATTTTTACCTTGTTCTAGATGACTTTGAGAAGTACTACGATGTTGTGATTCTTTGAATATACGGGTTTCAACCCCTCCTTCGAGTTGCTAATAAAGCTGAAAATGTGTCAATATGTTTGATATACAGCACATCGTAGTACAAATGAGACAAGTTTTCTAGTATCGTTTCAACCTCCTCTTGTTCAGTTGGTCGAGATGCCATCATGCCCGCTTTATCTTGAAACCTTAGGAGAAACTCAGTGAAACCCTCTCGAATAGTTGCTAATTCTTGTCGAGTTATATCCAGTTTAGTATTGTAAGAGTATTGCTTAGTGAATGCTTTTATGATCGTTGACCAATTATGAGTATAGGAAGGATCCAATTGAGTTAACGAAGGGCTGGGCCTGAAAGAGTAAGCAAAAACGCTTGCCCATTTGATCTTCAGTAAATCCCCACGATCTAGAAATGTTAATGAAGACCTTCAAGTGTGCCTTTGAGTCACCCTTACCATCAAATTTATCAGTGTTCCACTTAAATTTCTCTAAAATTTGAGCCCCTAGAAAAAGGACCATCTCATCAGTTTCTATGGCCTGAGCGTCTACATCTTTGCCTTCTGCAGCAGCTTTTCAAGCCTCTCTAATTTTTCCCTCATCTTACTTTCCCTTTCAATTTCAGGGGGTTCAGTTGGAAGATCTGTTTGGATTTCTTCTTCATCATCATCAACCACAAACCTCGGTATTGTGCGAGGTGCATTCGACCCCATCTTGGTCTGCTCCTGTTCTCCTAGAGCTTAAATACATTTAGTTTTTTGTTGAGGCTACTTTTTGCAGTGGTAAAATGGTTAAATATATGACGCAATTCTTCTACCTCTAATTTCATCATATCAATGCTTTGCTTCTCTTGGGTATCTGGTTGACTTCCAATAATTGAATCCATATTCATCGATTGTTCAGATGATACTGGACGATATGAACTTGGTGGAGTGAATTAAACAATAAGTTCCATGGTTGGTAAGGATCTTTCAAGTGACTTGGACAAAATGGTTATCTTGACAGGTCCACACATACATCAAGGAATTTTTTAACGTGGAATGATGGCTAGCCAAAAAAATGATATTTTTTTTAGATTTTTTGAAAGTTTTACTTTGAATCATACACAAACAAAATTACTCCCCACAATAATAAGTGTCTAACTTTGGTCTAACCTTCAGTTGATGATCACACACATATACATTCTTTGTTTTTATTTTTTATTTTTTATTAGGAGGGCCCAAGTTTGACACAAATTATGGTGTGGAAAAATAGACAAGTTGGTTCATATAAGAATAACCTCATAGCTAATTTCACATAGGTATTTTGTCTCTCCCCATAACATGATAATACCTCGATTCTTGGATTGGTTATGTGGAACATTATCGATTTGGAACACGTGCTATTATAATGTGGTGAAACGGGCATCACCCCTCAGGAACGGTTGTGTGAATAGAAACTTATATAGTTGCATCTCCCAATTCCCAATTATCAAAGAACATATCAGGTTTAACCATATATAGGGAAAATCTCATCCCAAATGAAACAGGCTAGAGGGATTCGAACTTGCAAACAATTACTGAGTCAATTTGTGGCATATCCTAGTTGTTCAATGGTCTAGTTCCTACATGATGCAATGCGATGGGTGATGGTATAGGACAGAATAAGACCACCCTTGACAGAACCGATATACCTATTTCTAAAAGTGAACTATGGGTATGTGGTTCCTTTGATATACCAAATGGTACTGCATCATGGGGTGTGGCTTCACCAGTGATTGTGCATTACATTACATGGGTTCAACCGGCCAACCACAAGGGTAGGTGTATCCGTGAGTGAGTGTGTGCACAAGTGTAGTGCAGAAAGTGGCCATTAGTTTATCTCAGAGTGGCAAGATATGTTCTAGTACCCTTAAGGGCTTTGAACTATGGATGACCATCCTTGTCAACCAATGTCACTTTGAGCACTCTTATGTAGGAAGTGGGAATCATTTGATCTCAGAGTACTTATTATATCGTGCTCTGACCTCCCCGAGAGTGTGGGCACAATAGGGAGTACCCTCGTCAAGTGATTTCACTTCGAACACAATGCATGATGCAGTTAGCAAGCAATATAAAAACATGTTTGCACACAATAATGATGAGGGGGAGAAATTCCAACATTTATTTTAAGCCACTGGTATAGAAAGTTTGATAGTCCCCAATGGACTCGCCACTATAAGGGGGACAGATGGGATCGGATGGAGAGAGAGAGGGATTAACCCTCCCCCTTTTCTCCTTCATTCCCTTAGGGTTTCCATGTGGAATATTTCCTACTGTCTTTTTCTCGCTTATTTTCTCTCACCTATCTGCCTTGCAGGGTTATGTCTCCAAACATGTCTGACCACTATGGGGAATAGGGAAAGCATGATTTTTGGAGTCACCATCTAGGATTCAAAGCCTATAACCCTATTATGGAGCCCGATTCCGATTGAGGGATCGAGCTCAAGTAGAGGGTTGAATTCCTATGAAAGGATGGAACCCCTAACTTCATATTTTGGTATGTTCCAAAGATAGGGGTCCATGTTAGGCACCCACCTCATCCGGAATTTTCAGTCTTTCTACCAGATGCTTGGATTTCAAATATTCTCCCCCGAGAATTTTAACAGCCTAAGCCAACATGGAAGCTTTATCACATGAAATAATGTAACACATGTATATAATTGCATGAAATGATTGCAAAAACTATCAAAACATCACATGGAATAATACATAATCTATATTAAAATCATATAAAATGATAGAAAATGCAATCAACTTATTTATATGTGCGATGGCTCATGAAATGATGATTATGATTGTTATTTTATATGAGGAAGACATATGATAATAGATAAAATACTGAAGTAGACTATCATTTAATGTATAAATGAATAATTAATGCATGGAATGATAAAAAGAAGTCGTTATTTTATGCAGTGAACACAAAATAATGCATGCAGAGATGGGGTGTGTATCATGCACACTTATTTACATATATGTGTGATACCTCATGAAATGATGATTATGATTGTAATTTTATGCGAGGAAGACATATGATAATAGATAGAATGCTGAAGTAGACTATCATTCAATGTATAAATGAATAATTAATGCATGGAATGATAAAAAGAAGTCGTTATTTTACATGGTGAACACATAAAATAATGTATGCGGAGATGGGGTATGTATCATACACACAAATGAAATTACGATCTAATATTTATATGAAACAACTGATAACAATAATGAAAATTCTAGTAATTCTCCCCGACCCAGGGGCAAAGATTTGACTTTCTTCCCACTTTCTTAGAGAAATTAAAACTTCCGGCACTTGGGCAAGAAATCTAACAAGAATTTCATGCTATGGTGTAGAAATGGATTTTGGTTTCGGGAATTTGGGCAACGCTTTTGCACTATATTTCTAGAATAAGAATCAATTGTGGGACCTCCGGCTTGAGAGCGCTTGAGCACAACAGGAATAATAGCTTTCGCCCTAAGGCTTCATGAGTGCCTGAAAACTGGGGTTTGGTTCATGACTGATTTTTCATTTGTTTCCTCAAACGAAGGATTCTCCTTAGGTATGATTTTGTTTCCTAAGGTTTATCTTTCATCAGTACGTTTAGTCCTTATAAATTCCCTAAATTGTACTTCCATGTTTCGCGCTCCCGCCCTTAAGGGGTGATGAAGTGGATTTTCTTTGAGTTGATGTTATGGGTGCAGGTATGGATACGGGCAGGGCTTCTACGCTATATTCCTAGGATATGAATCAGCTATGGGAATACGGGCAGGGCTTCCATGCTATATTCCTAGAACAGGAATTAGCAATGGGAATATGGGTAGCGCTTCTGCATTATATTCCAATAACAGGAATTAGCTATGGTAAACAGGTAGGGCTTCTGCGTTATATTCCTAGAATACGAATTAGCTATGGGAATACAGGCAGGGCTTCCACACTATATCATGAAATAGAAAGGAATACAAATATTTAAAATTACTTCCATGCTATAACCAAAATTAACCAAAAAATTTAAGCAGCGTTGTCGCACTAACTTGAAATGGATGACACGAACTTCTAAACTAGGGCAAGGCTTCTGTACTAGGGCATCAAAATCAACGAGCTTTGGATGATTGGCTCTAAAATTTCCCAAACTTGCATTTTTTTACAGAGGCTTCTGAAATAGGGATTTCTCTCTCTCCCTCTCTCTGTTACACCCGTGCCCTAATCCAGTCTAATTTGAAACTGTTGTGACAAGCCTCGGATTGGAGATAGAAAGTACGACTGGGTTTTGGCTCGCGGCTACACATTACCGAAGGGGTAGAAATGAACCCACATGTTCGTGCATTGCATGCCTATCTAACTGGAGAGGATTCATACCTTCCGATCCCAGACGGTAAGTGACATGACTTCCCACACTTGATTTTCGTCATGCATTATAATTGTCGAAAGGCCTTGAGTATGTCCAAGGGCAACCACCCATGCGAGACCAACCCTGGGGCAGCAAGTTGTCTTGACCAAAAAAAATAAGCCATTGAAAATAGTCTGGGCCTGAATCTGGTGCCTGTTTTCAGTGGGTTGATAAGTTGCTGTCGAGGTTCCGATGCCCTTGGTTCCTGCCACTCGCATCGTAAATGGTTCTGGAAGATCCCAAATCATCCTCCACACCTTCCACTTGATCTGGGCACCTTATGGACCTAGATGTGTGGGTTCTCATGCCCTGAAACTCATTTTAACCTGGTTGGTTCAAAAGAGGCCCAAACCAAACAAACCCTAAGGCCCACTTAAGTTATAAGTTGGGAAATGAGGATTTATTTCCTCATTTCCCTTGTGCCCAACGTAGGAGAGGAGAGAAATAGGAGAGTAAGGAAGAAGAAGAGGAAGAGGGAGAAGGTTGAAGGCCTACCTTGGTGCCGGCTACCGCCTTGTTGCTAGAATCGTTGCTGGAGATAAGTACAACCTCCCATACCACTCTCTCTCTTCATTTCGACCTAGATAAAGCTAGGTATGGATGAAATCTTGATGTACACATCATTTTAAGGTTGTATGATGAGTGTTCTACCCTCTCGGTGTTGTTACCGAGCTCGAACCAAGCCCGCCACATGTAATGCCAAAAGACCAACTAGGGTTTTGATCGTTTGATCGGTGTATCTCCCAAATGGCTTAGTGGAATTGGAATTATCTTAGCTTAGAATGATTCTAGAAACATCCCCTGCAAACTCCATGGAACAAATCCCGACGATCGGGCCCAAGCTGGAAAACCCCAATTCGAGTTGGACCTTTCTGTGTCCAATAGAAATATGGCACAGGAAACACTGTAGCTGTTTTCGGTGGGTCATTTTTGGTGGACATATGAGCCTTAAATGCTCTCTGTCACCTCCACTAGAAACAGGACTGCACCCTAAGAACCCCCACGCACACACGACAAGGGAAAGTGCCTCTCCAAAGGGCTTGCACCCTTAACAAACATTCCTATATATATATATATATATATCCAAGTTTTCTTTCATTCCTAAGCAATGTGGGACTAAACTCTTGTGAGAAATCTTAGCTCATTACTACTTCACAAGTGCTAAAGACAAAATAGAAAAAGCATTTTTGGGAGGGAAAGTTGAAATTTCAAAAGAAGACCATTTGAAAAGACTAATTTAACCATAGTTTGAAACTTAAATTTCAACAGCAAAGATACAACATTCCAGAATTTGTGGGCTTAAGGTTGCCTGCGAAGGTTGAGAAAGCATGCAACGAGTTTGATGGAGAAATCTTCCTATACCATGATGCCTTCCTTGGTTGCAAGGCTTCAATTTCCTTCCCACCCTTTCATTTCTAATGTAGTGAAATACTTTGGGATATATCGCTCCTGCTCAGCTTGCTCAAAATTTTGGAGATCGATCTTAGGGTTTATAGTTCTCTGTTCTCAGTCGGGGAGGAGTCCAGTTCTTTCCTTTTTCACCTGTTGTTTCTACTTGAAGAGGTAATTGAAAAATTATGCCTGGTATGCTATCACTCACCGAGCTGGGGTTAAGGTCGTTGAACTTCCTAGCAAAATGTATGATTGGAAAGGTAATTTCTTTTGGCTAGTGGGAATATACCTTCTGACCTTCCTAGAGTATGGATGACACCTGAACCCACCCCAGTATTTGCTCTAGATTTGAGGTTCTTGATGTTGATGAGACTTTTGAATGATAAAAGTGAATGAAAACCCGATCTCAATTTTTGAGTTGGAGATGAGAACTTATTGCAAGATGTTGTTCTCAGTCTAGGTGGAGTACTTTCATGCACCTTGGTTGCCTTTATTTCTATGGTTATGGTTTCCTCTGCTCTCCTTTCGATTTCTTGAGATATTTTTGTGTTATTTTTCTTTCTATAGAGGTGGAATTGGAGGAGTTTTCCGAATGCAAGAATATAGAAATGTGTCATGAACACGGAGGAGTCGCAAGAAGAAGGCCGGAGATAGCAAGGCGGTAGGCCCACTAGAGCGAACAGGTCTGACGACAGGGGGGAAGAGATTTTGGGGCACATCAGGCTGGGAAAAAAATGAGATGGTTGGTAAGAAGGTATGGGTACTACTGGCCTTCTAGCTAGAGGTGATGATTGTATAAAATATGTTAAAAGGATGTCAAGCATGGGCCGATCCAATGGGTACCGACTACATCTTAATTCGGTCACGAAGCCATGACCCTTTCGTGGTTGGGCTATGGATCTGATTGGAAAAATTAGCCCTCCTCTACAAAGGGACATTGTTTCATTATTATGGCAACTGATTACTTTACCAAATGGGTAGAGGTTGTACCTTTGAAGTTGGTAAATCAGATTGATGTCATTAATTTCTTAAAATAAGGAATGAATCTTTGAACATCTTTGAACATGGATCGATGATGTAACCTTTGTAGAAGATTCCATCACCTGCATGGCCATAATTTCCTCCAAACTACTGGAGGGAGCATGTTGGGTGTGTGTATATACGAATCCCAACTGTCTATGTAAAAGGAATCTCAATCTGTTTCTTCTTCATACCTCTTCGGGGAAGGGTGGTCAAACGGCAGATATCCCAAATCATGAGGAGAGAGACCCAGCCTCCAATCTAAGAATCTTATGAAAATTTAATCTCCTTTTCTTCATTTCTTTTCTTTTTTTTTTTTTTTTTTTTTTTTTTTTTTTTTTTTTTTTTTTTTTTTTTTTTTTTTTTTTTTTTTTT
>NW_024870649.1:28302-59664 GCF_013358625.1 Macadamia integrifolia
GAAATGTACCTAATAAAATGAATTTGGGCGCCTCTAGTACGTGGACCCACCATGATGGGTGGGATTTGAAAGTCCATGGCTAGAAGTTAAAAGTTGAATAAGTAACCAAGCCATTTTTGTTCATCATTATTTCTCTCTTTCAATCTCGTATCTGTATTCTCTAAGTCAATCAAATCAAAGAATCATTGATTTTAGTGTAATTTCTATTCTGTTTTATTGGAAAATGAAACAAATTAATGAGTCGCTTTCAATATTCTCTCTCTCCCATTTTGAACAACAAAGAGACACCAATCCATTGTCAATAATAATCCCAAAAGATTCTTTCATTTATCGTTTTCCCATGGAAGAAGTTCTATCTCTTTCAGTTTGGTCACTAACGCATTTGTTAAAAGAAAAAACTGTCCTAAGAATTACGCAAGGGATTACGATATTTTGTTAGCGACGTTTTATGCATGCTTTCCATTCTTAGTTACTTATAACAGTAAGAAGTGATTTTTATGTCTCATATCAAATATATAAAAGGGTTAATTCTTGTTTTTCACATGGTTAATTTATCTAGGAAACCGGTTTTTCACATCAATTGACATTTGTCGGGGAACTCGTTTCAATGCCTTCAACTATTTGGCTCATCAGAGGAGAAAAGAGGAGGCATGCATAGCTATTTAACTTTGTCTTTTCTCTTGACAGTTTGGACCACTCTCTTCTATGGTTTTATGGTCTCCCTTACCGCTTTGGGATCAGTTTCACGGTTTCTCTGGTTTTTATAGGAGTCGGTGTTGACCTGATTCGTGTATGTATGTGAACAGGGTTTTTAAAATCGGATCAGATTGATTAAGATCGTCCAGATTGGATTGGTATCAGTATTCGTCAATTAATCTTGAAATCGATCCACTGGTAAAATATAAAGGTAAAATGATCCAAAATATCAATTATTAAACAATAATAATAATAAATAAATAAATAATAAATAAAAAGAAGAATAAGAGACGTTATCCATCTGATCGAGTCCGATACTAGTCCAATCCAAATCAATATCGATTGAAACTGATCCTGAGTTTGAAACCTTCTATGTGAAGATAAATTAGTTAGGCCAAAGGTTTAGACTTTAGACACCCTCGTTTGCAACATAATAATAAATAAATAAATAAATAAACGTTGGTGTTACTGCAATCATATTGCCTTTAGATGGTATCCAAATAGACAAAGAAGTGATTTGTTGCTTATAGTTATTTTTATAAACATATTCCAATTCAACTATAGCGTCATATATATATATATATGTTTTGGCCCGTTGGGCACAAAGCATTGTCCACATATATGTTGGGTCTCGACTTTTAAGGACAATGAGTAGGCCCAACAGAAAAAACTGCTGGGCCTTGAACGTTGGCCCACAGTGTCAAACATGGTGGAGGAGGAAGTTGTGCCCCGGTTGGACCATGTTCAGCTAAATTCTTTCTCAACTCAACGGTCGCACCGGCCATTGAAGGTCGTTTAAGACAATGATCACATTACTGTCAACTTTCAAGACGCAGATGAACGTGACGAACATCTTTCGTCTTTAATTAAACCTGTCTAATATATGAAGTCTTCTTCCTTCGTAACGGGTCGATTGCTTGATTGATACATAAATATTTGGGAGAATGTTGGAGTGTGGCCTTCGCACCGCCGCATGGGTTAATGGGAGCATGTACATAAAAACATAAACAAGTCAGACATTATTGTTTTTCATAAATGGTGGGACAGTCATTTCACCCCATATGTCTGGAGTCTGGACTAGCACTTGGAGTTCCTAATTAACAAATTTTGTTATAAAATAGAATTATTTCCATTTTACCCTTGTAAACCACTGATTGGGTACCCCAAACAACCCACCACCACCATCACTTATTGTGTTCATCCCTTTCATGCAACCCATATGCAATTGCCGCCACACCTTTGTTCCCTTTGCCTGCGACCTTCTACAACTGCAACTATACTACTAACCCACTGTTGTCTGCAACTCCGGTTCATTGTTGCCTACAAATCGTCTTCTAAGTTGCCCTCATATTATGATTCGACAGCTAGCCGTCTTGGTTTTGCCCATTGCCTGCAAATAGTGCAACTGCTCACCACCCTCTCTTATCAACCCTAGAGTGGTCTTGTAGCGGTTGGTTCCAAGTGGGGTTCTAGTGGGGGTGTAAGTGGCCGAGGCCAGAAGAGAAAGAAGGGGTGGGGTAGTGCAAAACTTTGGGACGATCTAAGTGCGCAGTGGTGATGGGTGGGTGTCTGGGGTACCCAATTAGTGGCTTACAATGGAAAAATGGAAATAAATCTATTTATAACAAAACTTGTTGATAAGGAACCCTAAACGTTAGTTCTTAAACTTAAGGAACCTGAAACGTCCTTTTTGGAAACTCAAGGCACCTCAAATGTAATTTATCCTTCCTAAATATTTAAAGGGAGAGGAATCCCTAAAAGACAACATGGCCCCTGCATCAGCGTGGGAACCAATAGGAGCACACATGGAAGCATCAATAGCAATGGATTTTCGTTTCTCATGGGGGAGGGGGGATCATTTTGCCCCTCCCTGTGTCTAGGTGTAGAGGCCACGTTGCCTTCTAAGATTCTTTTCCTATATCTAAATTCGACTCAAGGATTCTATAGGAACTAAATTCATAGCTCATTGTCCATGACCATAAGTTGAATGAGCTTATGGTGGATTCTAGGATTCTTTTTCCCATATTTAAATTCAACTCAAGGATTCTATAGGAACTAAACCCATAGCTCATTGTCCATGATCATAAGTTGAATGAGCTCATAGTGGATACGCACTCTTTATCACACCACGCTCCTGTTAGGATACCATCAGTGTAAATAGGATGCTTATTGTCCTATATCTCTGCTAGGATCTCTAATAGTAATACCTTAACCACCGCAACTACAATACAATTGAACCAACCAAAATCAATGTAGAGAAAATTAGAGCATATACATAAGTTGAATCAATTTAAATCTGTTGGGGAAGAAATTAATGCTAAGAATATTACATAACATGATTTATCCTTCACATAATTCATCAAATCATAAATTCTACAAGATATAATCTAAAAATACGACATCGGGGTAATCAACAGCTTCACCCCTGACTCAAGGTGCAGCATACGCACAAGTAAACCTCTGACAAGCTCCTCCTGGCAGTCACGACACCATAATTATCATTGACCACAATGGACTGATTTTCGCCTCCAACAACAATCACATCATATTTGGAAGTGACATTCTGGAAGGGTTCATCAAACATACCATGGTGGGTTATCCAACATCTCACCCCTTGTTGGCAAGGGATCATAGCATAGGTAATATAAACCCAACCATAATATTATATATGATTTTCATAGTGATACAAGTAGTATAAAATACAATATCAAAATCACCATCGGCCACGTCGCATCCATGTCCAAACCTATCTAGCATGTATACGGCTTAGTAAGATATACACGAATCGGAATAATAATCGACCACATTGTGCACCCATTTTCAAGTATGACTGTGGCATACACTGTTAGATCTCAATTTAGGGTTTCACATCGGATCCTAATTGCTTCCCATACAGACAACTAGAATACGATATAAATTAAAAACGTGAATAATTTGATAAGATCATAGAGGATGGAATTGTACCTTTCACCCTTATATGTTGTAGATGATCGATGTCATTCTTCACTTTTTCCCTCTTCTTGGTAGTGGATCTTCTACAACCCTTTAGACCTCCTTAGTTCTCTCACTTCAGTGGTAAAGTGGGGAAGAGCGAATAATGGCTATAGGGATCCAAAACCCATTATTCATAATACTGTCCTGCACCCAAAATCCTAAATCACAATGGGTTGGATCAGCATATTCCTAAACTTGAGAGTGGACCGAACTGATTCATACAACTTGATTCTCACTCATTTAATCAATCTGAATAATTAATTTAGTCTATAAATCCAACAATCTCCCGCTTGGGCTACATTAATTATAAAGATGTCTTTTAAATTGGTGTGGCCATAGAATCTCATTATATTAACCACTAACCACTCTTACTGTGATTCAGTTAAAAAATCACTCACATCGAACAACAGCAAAAGATATACCTCAATATACGGCATACAACTTTCTATCATTATAAACATAAGTAAGTTTCTCAACATGAATCTATGTGGGATACTATCATGGAAACATTGACATATCCTCAAATTACACTATTGTCATACCATGTAGGTCCTTAACTATGATATTAACCTTGAAAAATCGCCTTTGATCTGGGGTTAATATCTAACTGTGGCTTTCCACTTATAAACTGAGACAAATATTACCTTTGAACTATGATAAATACTGTCTTAAAATGTGACAAATATTATCTTTGAACTGTGGTAAAATATTGCCTATAACTAAGACAATTACTGCCTATAAAAACATTCTCAAATTAAGCCATAAACCAAATAATAACATAAATAAATGTGTATAATGTAAATGCTAAAACTGAACCATAATTCATCAAACTGTGTCCCAAAACATACGGGATAAGGTTCAAAACATAAACAAGTACTAAACAAAAATACAATTCCCACTAATCAAGCATTTCAAATAACTGAATATAAAGAAATCCTAACTACTTGATGGAACCAATTTTTACTTGCTCTCAATTGCTGGTGGTCAATCTACCTCACCCTTTCTTGGCATCATCCTGCTTATCAGCCCTAGAATTCTTCCTCTTCTCTAACCATTTCTTGAAAATAAAGCAGTCATTCTTCCCATGTCCTTTCTTATGGCACCAGAAACACTCTATGTTGTTGGTCTTCTCTTCATCTTGAGCATTTTGAGATGTGTCAAGTTCTTGAGAGCCCTTAGTCCTGTCATATGGCTTGAAGCTTCCTTTGTTGAAAAAAATATTGTTTCTTCTGCTTGGTCCAATAGAAGATCCCCTGTGAAAAGTTGCATGTGCACTCGCAAACCTGATTTGTTTCAATTTTTCTTCCTCTTGAGTGCAAATGGAAATAAACTCATTTAAGCTCCAATCGTCCTTCAGTGCAATGTAGGTAGACTGGATAACCTTATACTGACTAGGGAGGGTATTCAATGCAATGTGAATAATATATTCTTCATCGATCTGTATTCCAAGATCCTTAAGTTTACCAACATCAGTAGCTACACCCAAAATGTATTCTCTAACAGTCTCATATCCATCATACCTTGTATTCATTAGCCTGGTCATCAATGTGGTTTTCTCAGCTTTCTTGTTATGTTGAAACCTAGCTTTAATAGCATCCAGGAATTCTTTTGCAGTGTCTTTGATCTCTATGTTATCACGTATAATTTCAGGAACTGTCTTTTTAAACCAGCATGCACTTTCTGTTTGCTCTAGTCCATTTCTTAAACTTAGTCCTTTCAGCACTTCTGCTTGAGTCTGTGAGAGGCTCAGGTTTAGGCTCCCTAAATGCCAAGTCTAAGTCACGAAGACCTAAATACAATTCTAATTCTTCCACCCACTTTTGATAGTTGTTACCAGTGAGCATTGGGATGGAAGATACATAACTTGAGAGAATGACCATCCTTTTAAAGCAGTAAAAACAACACAATATATGACAAATTTTTAAAAATAAACCATAATATAAAAGCATTTAATACTATCAATATATTTTAAATAAGAGTTACAACTAAAATTGTATCCCTATCCTTTGGGACAGGAATTAACTGATGATCTTATATTCTTTTTTTAACTGTGAAAACAACACTAGCTTTGGAATTCAATCATCTTTGGGCAAAAGAACTCCTAATTCAATGTCCCTTTCTGAAATGTAGATAATTATCCTCAAACCTTGATGATATAACCTTTGGAAAAGTATCACTTTTACTGTTGGGGAAGATACAATCGAATTGAATGTACCACTTTAGTGGGTTTCACTCAGTCCTATCATATCTTTTTCATTGGAGATGTATATCTTTATGTTCAAAACATACACTTAAATATGTCACTAGGACAACAGTAACCATACAAGAGTCACAACCGTTACTACATTCCTATCATTTGGGTTAAGAATGCACTGGTCCTCTTGTAAATCCATATTTACTGTGAAAAGAACAATAACTTTTGAAATCCCCACTTTTGGGCTTAGGAACCTCTAGGTTATTGCCATTTTCATAACTTTGGTGATATCACCTTTGGCCAAATGTCACCTACATTACTACCCTGTAAAAAATCATAGAATAATAAGATGTGCCACTTTGGTGGATTCTACCTCATCCTTTCATGGCTTCCTAAAAAATTACTTTGCAGCTAAGAATGAGTGAAAGCTTACACCCTTTTCCATATTAATATATCTCAATTTAAAAACCTTTCCCAATCTCATGGTAACCAATAACATGTGCATTTTTCAAAATATTAATTTATGCCCGCCTGTTACAATGATTACAAATAAATACAACATAAAATTTCAAATAAACATGTCATATAAAATTAGATCATTGAATGTGTCCCGAAACAAGGAATCCAATGTAAAAAATGGATTTCAATTTGGCCTTAAAATGAACCTTAAAACGGCATTTAAAGTAGTTTAAATAAAAACCCAAAAGGAACCAGAAACAATCAAGCCTTTTAAGGGTTTTTTTTTTTTTTTACTTTCTTTGGTCAACTGTTAATGCCGGAAAAGGCACCGCCGGTGTATGGTTCCAAGAGATTTTCTGATGACCCACTGGAATACCTAAGCAGGATAAAATTTTGGTCAATGGGTCGGGTATACGGGTCAACCCGACCCAACTGATTCAGTTCGACCATGTGTGGCCCAACTAGATCAAATTCACTTTTGGTTCAGTTCATTGAACCATAATAATCAGTTAACCTTTTTTTTTAAACAAAAATCACATGGGCTCAACCCATTAGATATAACTTAAAGTTTAAAAAAAAATCATATGGGCTTAGCCCAATGGATTCAAGTTTAAGTTTTAAAAAAAAATTAAAGATAAAACAAACCACTCTACCGTGGGCTCAGCCCATTAGTACCTTTTTAAACTAACTTAAAGTTTTATAGACCCCAAAATAGGTCTATCATCACTAATAACCCTATTTTCTTTTCCAAAGAGGAACTATCTCCTCTGTCGTCGTCGATCCAAATAAACCACAGAAGAGAAGAAACCGCGAGCAGAACTATCTCCTTTGTCACCGTCGATTCAAATCGACCATAGAAGAGAAGAACCATTGAGGGTTCTGTTCATATTTCAAGCACCCGCGGGTTGACCAGAGGGTGAGCGGCTTTAAAACCGTCGACGAAGGATCGTACCATCCCAGAGAACATCTTTCCAGTGACTGATGCCAAAATAAACAAGTTAAAATCCTTTTTTCATAAGCCGATTTCAACCCAAAATAATCAAAAATTAAATTCCTAAGATTTCCGTTTAACCCAAAATCATCATAATCCATGGTCAAAACAGTGGTGCCGATCATCTCTATGGCTATAGATTTTCCCAGTGACTCTCCATGGGGTTTTTTTTTAACAAAAAAAGGTTATTAAAATGACTAGATCGATCAAATCTCGCATCAAATAAAAACATGAAAAATTGACAAGATTAAACAGTTTGAGCGATTTATAGAACATGAAATCTCTACCAATTGATTCTAACATTTTATGGGTGGTTCTGATACCATTTGTTAGATCTCAATTTAGGGTTTCATCTCGGACCCTAATCAGTTCCCATACAGACAACTAGAATACGATATAAATTAAAAACATGAATAATTGGATCAAATCATAGAGGATGGAATTGTACCTTTCACCCAAGTATGTTGTAGATGATCGATGTTGTTCTCCACCTTTTTTCCTCTTCTTGGTAGTGGATCTTCTACAACCCTTTAGACCTCTTTGGTTCTCTCACTTCAGTGGTAAAGTGGAAAAGAACGAATAATGGATGTAGGGACCAAAAACCTAGTATTTATAATACTGTCCTGCACCTAAAACCCTAAATCACAATGGGTTGAGCCAGCATAACCCTAAACTTGAGAGTGGACTGAATCGGTTCATGCAACTTGATTCTCACCCATTTAATCAATCCGAATAATTAATTTAGCCCATAAATCCAACATACACGGTCCGAGAATTACCATTGGTCACACTGCATATCTATAGCCATATCTAACTCTAATGCATACCCAATGCATGATTCAATCATCTACACGGTAATCAGGTACCAAAATCTCCCTCGGCTATACTGGATCCCGTTCACATATCCAAGTCATAACAACTGTTCATAAATGTTTGAGATTTAAAAGTAACCGCAAGTGTACGGATCAGTGTAGCTACGGGTCGAACATAAGGAGAGCAGCCACTTTATTTTTGCTTCTGTAAGTAATGCGAAAGCGTATCGATTAATTATGGTGATCTACTTCTAACTATTGCCCTAAAACAAATGCATCTAAAAGCGTCTTGACCAACACATCTAGGAATTTAAATACTTCAAACCACACAGATAAAAAGTAAATAACTGAAAGTAAAAGTGCTGAAATAAAAAGTAATAAAATAAAAGTGTTGAAATAAATAATAAAAGTGCAACTAAAAGGGAAGAAAGGTAGAGAGATGGACACAAGTTGATTTCTCTACTTAGCCCAAGGGATGCACCACAAATAATGCAAGCTTCTCTACTTGACTAGAGAGTAACTCTTACAAGGGCTTCACTACTGAGCTTTAGGGAAAGAGGACAAAGTAAATAACTGAAAGTAAAGGCAATAAAAGGATGGTTCTATGGCTAGGAGGGGCAAAGCCAACACATAGTCTAGCCAAGGACCTTGGGGGAAAGTAAAAACAATAAAGTAAAACTGAAATTAAAAAACTAAGTTAAGAATGAATGAGTAGCCAGAAGAGGGAATGAGAGGGGGTGAAAAGACTTCTAAAGAAGCCAACCTAGCTGAACTTCCATACTTGAATTAAAACTTGTTGCTTCTTGTTTGAATTGAAATACTACTAGCCCTAAAAACCAGATCTGGAATAAATCTAATCTAAAATTGCTAGGCCTAGAAAAGACAAATCTGAATTTGAAAACTTGTGCTCCACAGTTAGTTCTTGTCACTTAGAACTAAGCCTAAAACTAGAAAGTAAAATTACAACTGAATACCATGAATAATAAACAAAAAAAAAAAAAAAAACTTGCATTCATTAAATAAACATCCATTACATAAGTGCTTCAACTAAAAAGTAAGAAGAAGACTAGAAGAAGAACTAGAGAAAACCTAGAGAAAGACCAGAGAAGAGAAAGACCAGAGAAAAGAAAACCCTAAAAGTAAAGTGCGCCCTCTCCCCCCTTGTATGATTTTTATTTATAGGGAATAGGGGAAAGGGAGTCCAATGAATTAGTTGTGATGAGGTGGAGGGGAGAGAAGAGAGAAAGGGAGAGAATCGTAGGTAGGGGAGAGTCTTTTATCTTGAGCACTTCTTGGACGATTTCCTCTCCTTGCTTTAATCGATTTGGACATCTTCTATTTTAATTTGGAAATTTTGTCTATGCTCATTGAGCTTTAAGTAAGGGAAAAATAGGAGATCTTCAACCAAATCTCCAAAAAAATAAGAGAGAGAATGTCTTTATCGTACAAGGGGAGGAGAGAGAGTGTATCGCCCAAGTGGATTGTCACACCCTGCCTTAATTTGGCTAAGGTGTGCGGCAATGGACACCCACATCCAGTCAACCTAACCCTCCAGGATTACAGATACATTACCTTAATTTCACAAAATGCATAGTCATATGGTCAATTTTATTTATATTTATCCATTCTAATTATTAAGTCTCAAAACGTATGGGTATAAGTGCTATAAGCAGCATAAGTGGCATCCCCTTCCTAATATGTCGGGCCTCGAAGATACAAGCTAGCTGCAAGTAGGAGTCAGCTAGACCTGAAAAGAACCTCGGTCCCCCAGCTAACCCCTAAATAGTAACCCCTGACAGCCATGGTCCCGGAATCCCACACCATCATCGGTCTCCCATGCTGTCCGACTATCATGTGTGTAGTACATCGTACCATGTTGTGCCCTCTCAGAATTAGGACGTCGTATCCGGGTGTAATAATCCTCCGTGACTTACCATCGAGTGGGATTAGCTAATACCTTACCCCCTATTGACAAGGGGTTATAGCACTGAGATGTGATCCTAACCATATGCATCTACATGCATACATATCAATCATAGCATCCATCACACATCTGTGGTCACAACTATAACACTGACCTTTGGGCCCATGGTACCAGAAAGAACCTTGGCCACACCGTGCCTCAGACCGTCAATATTATAACCATCACCACACAGCTAACATACTACACATCCACAAAACCACGATCACATCCAGTCGGTAAAATCATATAACATGTGAAATATATTATTTTATATAAAATAAATCCATAACATGATAATCATCACATTCCACATGAGCAAGAAAACGTCAAAATATATATGAAACACTCCATAAAATAAAATAAACACCCACTCACCTCGAAACCCAAATCACAAAATACGATAGGATCCCCCACAATCAATCGTGTGTCCTCACCAAAAAAGTTTCAGGTTCCTAAACCAAAGGTGTATTATCACAGTGTTAATAAACATGTATAATATCTAACATGACTAATTATAGGTCTACTACTAAACCCAAAATAATTCTCAACAACCCACGTACTAACCCAATTTAAAGTCTCAAAAATAGCTCTCAAGCTACCCCTACCCATAGGGTCAACTTTAGGTAAAAGGTAAGAGACACGACCCACAAGGGGCAGGGCAGAGTTCAGCAGAAACAGAGGCTATTCAGCCTTAAAAATGCTCAACTAGCAATCTCAATCGGTTGGCTGCTTGTCCAACCAACGGGTTGGTTTCAGCAGTATTTTCTGTTATACTACAAGTTGTTCTGCAAGTCTCCTTGGCTTGGACTACATATGGTCAAAGGCCAGTGCCCATGGTAGCATGGGAAGATTTTCTTCATGCCTTTAGGGTCACTCTACAGTCCCTCAAACCCCCAATTACAGTAACCAAAATTGTATCATAGTATACTATCCCAATTCCTAAAAAAATTCAGAATTTAGCTTGAACCGGGCAAATTGAAGGGTTGCATCTAATTTCCCAATAATTCAACATTAATTGAAAGAATTATAGTAACCCCAGTCGAGTTTCAATTCCAATTAAGCCCAATATTGGGTTACAAGGAAGGAATTAAGCTAATTAGTGTCCATTCTCCAAATCTAAAAATTAATAGAATTCTGCCCATGCTTTTTCTACGGAATTGAACTTCTGTCCCCCAAATTGATTACTTAATTAGGGGATTCATAGGTTTAGAATCACAGAATTGGGGTTCCAACCCTAATCAGACTTGCAACATATTTTAGGGAAGAATTTAACTAAATCCTTATAGAAATCCCATCTTTAAAATCAATAAATTTTTCCTATAGGGTTTTTCTGTAGAATTTTTACTTAACTAACCTTGATCTAACCCTAATTACATAGAATTCAGCTTGGAAAATAAAAACCTTAGGCTTTGGGGTCCACAGAGATGGTCTTCTAACAATTATAGTCCTTGAACCCTATTGAATTTTAGGGTTTCTTCTACAGGGATGCAAACAAATCCACAAGAACTTGATTACAATCTCGAATTAATTAAAATCCCTAACCCTAGCATGCTACCACCTCAATTTAGTCCCAATTTGCATGAATTCATCATGAACAACGAAAGCCCTTTGTTTTAGGGTTTGCAGGGATGCATTTACTTTAAATTGCATCCTCCTAACTGAATTTAGGGATTCAGCTACAGGTACTAAATTCAATCCATAGGGACTCGATTTTAGCCCCTAATTTACTGAAACTTGTAACTCCAACTACCTACTGCTACTAACCTAATTAACTTCACAGAATAAAAAGGGCAGCAACACTTACATGGGTTTAGGCAGCCACATCAACATCTGAACTCTTGGACAGTAGCTCCTTATCTTACATGTAGCAAAACAATAAGGGTAGCAGCATGCAATAAACAGTAGTAGCTACAGGATTATGGCAGCATCATCAGTAGCAGCAAACAAGGGCTGCATGCAGTAGCAGGCAGCATGCACAACTGAGCAGCAGTAACCTCTAGCAGCAGCAGCGTCAGGTAGCAGCCAGCAACAATAGAGATTAGCCAGCCCCCTTCCTTCCTTCCTCCTCCTCTTCTTCTTCTTCTTTCTTCTTCTTCTTTCTTCTCCTCCCCCCCCCAACGAATTTAGCTTCTTGTAATGAGACAAATGATAGAGGAGAGCTATTTATATTGCTAAAATATGACCCACTAAGGCCTGTTTGGTTAAACACATTCATTCCTAAAATTAATTTCTAAAACTAGTTTCTAAAAATTGATTCCTAAAACTAATTTCTTAAACATAAGACTATTTAACATTTAATTTCCATTAATGGACTCCACCAAAGGCTGACCTATTAGGTTGGATTTGGTCAGCATTAGGGCATCTACAAAGTGGGTAAGTGCGAGACTCAGGGGTGTAGGGATGTGGGCCCTACACAAAAAAAAAATATTTTTTTTTGCATTCTGTCAGCCTAATTCTCTCTTTTGTTTCTGTATTTCTTAGATCCACAACAATATGACCTACTTCATGTTATGAGCTGGGCCATACCCTTGGACTCAGTTACTTTAAATTTCAGGGTGTTACATAGGTCCCTCCTTCTTTGTCGGTATCTGGAATATTCTCTTGTACCCTTGGGACAACTGCAAAAAGGTGTTCTGTTCTGGTCCATTATTCTTTTTCTAACCCGAAAAGAATAATCACTTGTATGGGTGTTAAAACGAATGTATACTTTTAATGCAATACGTTCAACTTGCTCAGAATTTAGTCCTCTTCGCATCATGAAAAGAAACAGGACCTCTTTACATGTAAAATTTGAGATATGACACTCGATAGTCCCTAAGGCCTTTAAAATAGAAAATCTACAAAAATAGAGTAAAACCTAAGGTAGCTTCATTCTACGTGTGTAAAAATACATGCTTACGTCCTAAGATTTCACACATAAATGTGCTCATCAGAATCCCCCCACACTTAGACTTTGCTAGTCTTTGAGAAAAACAAAAGGAAAAATAATAAAAAGTCTAACTCACTTTCGTAGGAATCACGGTTGCAATTAGCATATGCAACAAGCCTTTAAACCCCTAGGTCACCCCTAGTGGACGAGTTGTGTCTCTTGGGTGTTTGCAGTGAATATACATCTAAAATTTAAAAGAAAAAAAAAATAAATCCCAACCTTGGCTAAAGGTAAGGGCCATATAGATCCGGAGCAAAGATAATTCCTCTTATACTTGATCTAGGGATCCTCACACTTGAATTTTTATTATCCCATATCAATTTCAGGCACAAACATATTTTTTTATTTGGAACTCACCTTTTCTCTTCCAAAACATCCTTATCTTAAAGCAAGACCACCCGTAAAGTAATAGGGAACCAAGGACTAAGGCGTTGGAGTGTTTTTGACCAAACATGTTACTAAGGCATTGATGACATTTGCATATACTTTCCTGCTGTGTGGTTTTTTTTCTCTTTTTTCATAATAAACTCTATCCTACTCCACTACTGTTGGCCTGAATGACATGGTGGAGCAAGCACCAGACACCCAAGTTACTGTGTAGCTTAGCTTTTTGTATATGCCCACACCGACAGTGATGCCAGAGTTATTTTAGAAATTTCTTCCGTAAGAGTTTCGATCAAGACACCACACTTCCTGAGGCGCAATGCCCTATCTAGTTCCAAGAAAATCAACTTTTATATCACTTTTCACACTTCATTTAAAATTGTGTATTTGTCAACTCTTGCCAATCTACAAAGAAAGTTTCAACTCCAAATCAAGAGTACAAGGAACCCACAGTCTTACATATGGTCCAACACCGAAAAACAAGGGTCTCTTATTTTTCAAAAGAGAGTCTCATCTCACGACACATGCTTGTTTCTTTTTTCTCAATAGGATTTTTATTCATTCAAGATAGATACCTTAATCAAAATTATTAATTTCATACATCAAGCAACCGAATGGTATGATTATTAGCCAAAAGCCAAAGTAGGACTTATATCCTTAGCAAGCTCAAAAACAAAAAGAAAAACAAACAAAAACAAAGGAAAAAAATAAAAACAAAAAAGAAACCAGTTTCCCATCCCCACACTGAAGTCATGCAATGTCCTCAATGCATGGAAAGAATTAAAAGCAAAGACAATGCAAGGGGATCATACCTGGGAAAGAGTTGGTCATCTGTGTAAAGAGGATCATGGAGACCCATGACCTCTTCACTAGCAGCAGTAGGAAGCATGAGGAATGGTTTTAAACACTGACCATTTACCTTCGAAATTACCCCTATTACTAGATTCAAAATCTCTACAGCCCCATGGGGATATACATTATGGACAATGAACGGACCATCCCATCGGGGTTTAAGCCTACTAAGGAAAAGATACAATCGAGATTTATACAATAAGACCTTATCACCAATTACAAAAGACTTGCACAGAATGTGCTTATCATGGAAGCCTTTGGTCTTTTTCTTGTAAATCTTAAAACTTTCATAGGCATCATTCCTAAGTTCCTCCAACTCAGATAGTTGGAGCCTACGATGAATACCCACATCAGACAAATTAAAGTTGAGCTTGCTGATGGCCCAAAAGGCCTTATGCTCCAATTCAACTGGTAAGTGACAGGTTTTCCCATACACTAAATGGTAGGGAGATTAACCAAGGTCAGTCTTGAATGCAGTCCGACGAGCCCAGAAAGCATCACTGAGCCTAAGGGACCAATCCTTACTATTGGGATTAACAATTTTCTCTAAGATTTGTTTGATTTTTCTATTAGACACATCCACTTGGCTACTAGTTTAGATGTGATAAGGGATAACTAACTTATGGGTGATCCGATACTTTTTCATCAAGGCCTCAAAAGGCCGATTACAAAAATGAGTACCCCGATCACTAGTTATAGCACGTGATGTACCAAAAGGGAAAAAAATGTTCTCTTTGAGAAACATGACCACCACTTTGTGGTTATTAGATTTACAAGGTATGGCCTATATCCATTTAGAAACATAATCAACGGCCAAAAGTATGAATAAATTCTCAAAGAAATTAGGAAAGGATCCCATGAAATCGATGCCCCACACATCAAAGATCTCAACTATCAAAATAGGGTTGAGGGGCATCATGTTCTTCTTATTGATGCAGTCAAAAGATTGGTAGGCAGGACAAGCCTTGTAAAAATCAAAAGCATCTTTAAAAAGAGTGGGACACTAAAATCTGCATTGGAGAACCTTTGCGGCAGTCTTCTTAGGGCCAAAGTATCCACCACATGCATGATCACGGTAAAAAGATAAAATTAAGGGCTGCTCATGATCTGGCACACAACATCTGATAATTTGATCAGGACAAACTTTAAAAAGATAGGGATTGTCCTAAAAGAATTGCTTAACTTGTGAAAGGAATCGATACCTATCTTGGGTGGACTAGTGATCTGGAGTCACACACTCACACCCAAAACTAAGAAGTTGGCAATGTCAGCAAACCATGGTTCACTGGACACTGCAAGTAACTGTTCATCTAGAAAATGTTCGTTGACTAGGGAATCGACAGTCAAGGAATTAGGAAGCCAGGATAAATGGTCTGCAATTAGGTTTTCACTTCCTTTCTTATCCCTAATTTCTAAATCAAACTCTTGCAAAAATAAAACCCACTTAATGAGATGGGCTTTGGCATCCTTCTTCTGAAAAATGTATCTAAGAGAAGAATGATCAGTATACAACCACCACATGTGACCTAACTAAGTAAGATCGAAATTTTTCTAATACGAACACAACAGCTAAAAATTTTTTTTTAGTGGTTGTATAGTTGAGTTGTGCTTCATTTAGGGTCCTACTAGCATAGTAAATGATAGTGAGCAGCTTATTAATATTTTGACTTAAAATCGCTCCTATAGAAAAATCTAAAGCATCACACATCAATTCAAAAGGTTCAGTCCAAATAGGTGGTTGAACAATAGGTGCATTGGTCAACTCCTTCCTAAGTTGCTTCAAGGATTCTAGGCACTCTTTAGAAAACTCAAAAGTTTGATCTTTGGCAAGTAGTGTAGTGAGAGGCTGGGCTAACTGACTAAAGTCCTTGATGAACCTTCTGTAGAAGCCAGCATGACCCAGAAAAAACTGTACGTCCTTATCAAATTGGGAAAGTAGTAAATTATCAATTAAATCCACTTTGACTCTATCTACCTTAATTCCCTCCTTGGATACTACATGGCCTAAAACAATACCAGATTTGACCATCGGGCTTACCCCGTGTTCTGAGAATGACCGATTATAAATGGACTGGGCTTGAGCCCAACACATTTATTAATCGGGTCAGGCTTGGTTGGACCTACTGGGTTGGGCCTGAAATTGACACCCCTACCTCATATGATGGTGTAACTGTGCAAGTTATTTTACAATATACCATAACTGGTTATTAGTTTTCCCTTTACTCTTTTTTTTGGCTAATCTATCCTCCAGCACCCCCTACTTGGCACTGCATGGCCAAATGCCAACCTGCATCTAAGGGGGGACACACAGACCCATGAGTCGATCCTCAAACCTCCAGACGTCAACTTCTATTAGTTGATACTGCTACCAGCATGCAAGGCATTGGAACCATATTTTCACTTTACCTTACAATCAAATTCCTTTGACTTTAAAAATAACTAAATTTTACATTTAAAAAATATATTAACCAAATATAGTAAGAGTTTTAAGTAAGTTATATAATCATGATTATAAAAAACTTAGGAGAGGGCAAGCTAAGCAGAAAGCATGGCACTCTCTACCGTGTCTCACATTTATATTTTAATCATTATTTCTTAATTTAAAGAAAAATAATATAATAATACATATGAGGAGGCCTCAGGCTCAAAGAGCCTATTCCCTTTTCATTTATTTTTTATGATTTCACCTGCCTTCGCTTTTCTTTACTTGCGTTCAAAACGGAGTTGAATGTATTTAATTGCAAAGTACAATCTAATAACCACATTTAAAATGTCTTATAGAGTTTGATATACAACTTTGTGAGGTAATGATTACAAAAAATTCCTCTTTAGTATTGGTATGATTTCACTTCTCTGTTTTACCAAAAAAAAAAAAAAGATTCCATTTCGCCCCAACTCTATTTCCCCACAATTGTGACAAAGAGATAGTGTAATAATGTCAAGTTAAAGGCAGAAGTATGAGAATATGTGAAGAAACTTAAACTGGTGTATCAGTTATGTTATTGGTAAATTCAACCACCAAACCAGAAAAATAGAGACACATGCATGGATCTCATCAAATTTCTGATGCCCCGGACAACCATTGAACATTAGAATGGAGCCTTGCATGAGAATCTCACTGAATCATGAAAATCCTCAGCAAGCATCAAATGATCCCAAAAGGGTAAAAATAGTAATAATTGAATGGCAGGAGTTACAAACTATAATCATAATATCTGCTTTTCATTTATTAAATTATGATGACAACATTCATCCTACATGTACAATATTAGACATCTTGGTCTAAAAGGAATTATAATGATCCTGACAAGTTCTTTCATATCAAGATCATAATCTAAGTCCACCATCGGTTATCTGAATATGCCTAAAATAAATATTTGAACGCTCTCCTGCACACCCCCACCCCCCCCCCAAAAAAAAAAAAAAAAAAAAAAAAAAAAAAAGAAAAAACCGGGGAATGGAGTTTCAATAGAACCTCAATGTTCTCTTCCTTTTCATCCTTCTTTTTACTGCTTCAATAGATTACTTGGGCATCAGGGAGCATCTTTATAACCAACCTCAGAACCAATGATGTCATCCCTGATTGCTACAATGTCTAGACCAGGTAGTCCATCCAAAGCAACAGTCAAAAGCAAGTTGACACCACGTCAGTCATGCAAGGCCTCAACACAAGGTCACACAATATGAGCTCCATCAAGTTGATCTGTAGCCATTCTGGTCTCCAGTACCTTCTGCATGGCATAGTGACATCTGGAAATGTCAATATAAACAAAAGAAATACATCAGCAGTTCCAATCATCGGTTGCCCTCACATGCCCTTCCATGTTGACAAAAACACCATAACACTAATTTAATGAGAGTCCAATACCTCCAAGGGAGATGGTCAAGGAACATGGATGGTGACACGACAATATCTTTGAAGTTCTCCCTGTTTGCTATGTAAGCTCTATGACAATGCTCATCCTCCTGAACCCTCCAGCCTCTCCATAAAGGCAAAAGACTTCTTCTCTGCTGTGGTACTATATGAATGACGAGGCCTGGTAGAAACACCTCCTTGGGATCTCCCACGGGCACGTCACTGGATGAAGGAACGACATCCATAAATTGAGATTCAGGACCTTCACTTAAAATTACATCAGCATCCATCTCAAATAATGGATTGGTTTGAGTATCCAGTTGATCACTGTGGCTAGGTTCATTAGAGTCCTCTTTTAGAATCACAGCTTCTGGGTTTTCAGTTAACTCAGTCACACCCTGAAAAGGAAACTCTGGATCCTGTTCACTCCCTGCAATTAATGCAATGCTGTTCTCATTAGAAACTCCTTGTGGTTCAAAAGTGACATCCATTGTCAGCTTCCAATTCTTATCCTTTTTGAGACAGCATTTGTGATAATCAGGCATTTTCAGCATGCAAAATATTGCTTCGGTACAAAGAAACACCCCACCTTTAATTGTGTATTTAAGATGTCTCCTGTACATAGAATTATTTTCCTCAGTCAAGGTTGCAGGGTGGAAAGATGGACTCAAAACCTTCGGTTCTGTCTCACTCCCATGGTAATTGCTTAGATACAAAACCTGCCGGGCTAGTTTGCAAACCATGGCAGAATCAGCTTCAGAATCCTGAGACAGCGCTGTGATGGCTGCTGCTCGAAGCCTCAAGATTGAACAAACTGAAAGGCGCGATGAAAATTCATCATTGTAAAGGATGCTGCAAACCATTCCCAAGCTTGTTATATCAGATGCTTAGACGAAAAAAACTAGAAAATAAATGAGACAATGAACTATGTTCCAAGGGATCTCTGACAAGTGAATAAACAAATTCCAATATATTCGCATCAGATGGTTAATGAAATTTATGAACCTGCAAATAACTTTCCATGAAAATTTCAGTAGCTTCTGAAATCACCTTGTAACAAATTCCGAACAGGCTTCTGCTACGACTGAATCCACACATGGAAGGGGCCCATAAGCGTATACACGTAAGTTTGGGTATCGACGATATAACTGTTGAAAAGGGGAAGAAATATGACGTGATCCCAATTCATTGCCTTTACATAGAAAAATAAATATAAAAGTTCTTGCACAGAAAAAATGCATGAAAATGAAAGGTGAGAAACTTCTGAACAAGAAGGATTACATACAACAGAGGTTGCACCTTTTATTGATGAACTAACTGCTTGAATTCAGAAGTTATCCACCGAAAGAAGAATAAAAAGTGGGAAAAATTCCTGTAAATTAGAAGAAGAAAAGGGAAAAGAGAGAAGAGAGATGGCTGTAACCCTTGGGAGTCACAACCTTATGTTGAGACTCCCACTTCATTCAGTATTTATATAGTGACATGTGACATAACCCTACTAAGGGCATAAAAGGGAAAACAAAATAAAGTTATTCTTCATGGGTTCACTGTTCACGTGAACAGTACCCATGAACACTGTTCACATGAACAGTGCTGTGAACCCCTTAATCAATACTTCTAACACTTCTGCTTAAGTTGGAGCATAGATGTTAATCATGCCTAGCTTGTTACAAATATAATTAACTCTACCACTCCCAAGAGACTTACTAGAAACATCTGCAAATTGTTCTCCTGTGCGAATATAATTTGTAGAGATAACTCCTTGCTATAGCTTTTCTCGAACAAAATGGAAATCGACCTCAATATGTTTCGTTTTCTCGCGGAACAGTGGATTTGATACAATATGATTATATGAACAGCAGCCTAGTTATCACACCACAATTGCATAGGAGATGGATTCTCAAACCCAAGCTCAGCCAACAACTACTTCACCCACATCAACTCATAGGTGACATGTGTCATGGCTCGATACTCAGACTCTGCACCAAACCTAGCCACAACAGTCTGCTACTTAATTTTCCATGACAACAGGTTTCCTCCAACAAAAGTAAAATACCTAGTAGTTGATCACCTATCAACAAGAGATCCAGCCCAGTAAGCATCACAAAAAACTTCAATACGTCCATGCCCATGATCAGAGTATAACATACCATTACTTGGAAATTTCTTGAGATACCTCAGAATACGATGGGATGTACAAGGAGAGGATAGAAACTGACTCACAACACGGACAGGAAAGCCAATATCAGGTTGAGTTACAGTCAGATAATTCAACTTTCCAATCAACCTTTGATACTTCTTAGGATCACCTAGAAGGTCACCATTGCTAGCTGTAATTTTACATTGGGATCCATATGAGTATTCAGAGGCTTGGACCCTAACATCCCAGTCTCTGTAAGAAAATCCAGAACATACTTCTCCAAGAAAGAGAAATACTTTTCTTGACTGAGCAACTTTAATACCTAAAAAGTATTTTAACCTTCTCAAATCCTTAGTTTAAAACTTCTGTTGTAGGTGAGCCTTTAAGCACTGGATACCCTCAATATCATCTCCCATGATAACAATATCGTCAACATAAACAACAAGGAATATCCTTTTCCACACCGGATTTCCTATAGAAAACTAAGTGATCACCGTCACATCTCGATAGTCCAAACTCAAGAACCTCATTAATAAATCTACCAAACCACGCTTGAGGAGGCAGCTTCAAATTGTACAAGGACTTTTGAGCTTGCACACCATCCCAGACTCCCCTTGAGCAACAAACCCTGGAAGTTGCTCCATATAAACTTCCTCATGTAGATCACCATGAAGAAACACATTCTTCACATCAAGCTGATATAATGGCCAACGATGAGAAGCTATAAGAGATATCAAAATACAAACCGATGCAAGTTTGGCAACGGGAGAGAAACTGTCCAGATAGTCAACTCCATAAACCTGGGCATACCCATTGGCAACCAACCTTGCCTTCAACCGAGCAAGAGAAACATCAGAGTTGACCTTAACCACATACACCCAACAACCAATAGCAAACTTACCAAGAGGTAAGGGGACAATATCCCAAGTCTGATTTTCCTCCAAGGCCAATAATTCTTCCTCCATATCTACCCTCCATCTAGGACTAGACAATGCATCTGCAACAGACTTAGGAACATGATGACTAGAAATAGTAGAAAGACAAGAATAAAAAGAATATGATAAACTAGAATAGGAAACAAAATTAGAAATGGGATTGGGTGCAAACCCTAGCGCACTTACGTGAGCAATGGGAAGATCAATATCAGAAATAGGGACACCTGACTTGAGATCTGTAGACAAAGACGATGAGGCAGGCACTGTAGAAGCAAGGGGTGCCGGATCTTCTAGACGACGATGAGTATAAACTCGAACAACTGGTGGAGGAGTTGGTGGGGCTACAATAGTTGGAACCTGTGTAGCTGACTGGTGAACAATATAAACAAGAAGATTATCATCCAACTCAGACATACAAATGACTCATTCGGATAAGAGGTGGACTCAAAGAAAGATACATCAGCAATAACAAAATAATTTGGAGTTTAGGAAAGTAGCATTTATATCCATTTTAGGTACGAGAGAAACCCAGAAAGAGAATTTTAAGAGCTCTATAATCCAACTTGGATAACTCTGGACAATGATCACAAATAAAACAATCACAACCAAAAACACGTGGAGGGTGAACAAACAAAGGATCAGAAAGGAACAACAAAGAATGAGCAATACCACCACGCAAAACGGAAGAAGGCATGCGATTAATAAGATAGGATAAAGTCAAAACAGCATCAGCCCAAAAAGACTTGGCCACGTTCATTTCAAACATAAAGGACGTAGCAACTTCCATCAAATGTTTGTTCTTTCTTTCAAAAACACTATTTTGTTGAGGGGTGTCTGAACAGGAAGACTGATGAACCATACCATGTTCATCCACAAGATTAAAAAAGGGACCAGAAAAATATTCTTTGGCATTATCACTACGTAAGATTTTAATAGACAAGCCAAACTGAGTCTGAATTTCAGCAACAATAGTATAAAAAATGGAAAACTCATAATGATATTTCATTGAATAAATCGAAGTAACTCTGGTATAGCCATCAACAAAAATAACAAAGTATTTAAAACCCAACTTAGATGTGATTGGACAAGGACCTCTAATGCTGGGCCGGTGGTCCCAAAGGACCCAACTAGGATGGCTATGGGCCCATTTAAGAGCTTAAGGAATTTAGGTCTACGATCAAGTATTCAACAGACTTCTTCTGAGACGAACAACACTGTTAGCAGGGAGCAATAACTGTAGCATGCAAGCTCAGAACTGAACCTGTTGCATGTTTATTGTTCGCTGGATGGAAGGAACTGGGGAAGGGGAATATAGGGTATGAACCTCTACAGGAAAGGAACCAATGATTCCAATTTCAAGCCCAATCGGCCTCTGTTGATGACCCGAGGAAGCTTACCTGAACCTGTTAGTGTCGCCCAGAACAGGGTTTCAGCAGTTTACAATAAAGAAAGGAGAAAGAAAGAGAATAAAGGGGCAGGGGTATTTGTCCCACAGAAGGACAGGAAGGGGGTTCAGTATCTACCTTGCTGGACTGCTAAGAATGCAGTAATAAAGAACCAGAAAAAGATGAGAGAACAAGGAGAAAGAAAGACAGGAGAAGAGGGAAGATAGGGAGATCGCAGGGAAGAAGGAAGGGAAGGTGATCGCACAAGGGGGGTGAAGAGATCTCAAAGAAGAAGAGAGGAGGGGAGAAGACAGCCACGCAGGGAGGGTTTCCCAATCAATTCATTCTTCATTATTCAATTCCATAACTTGGGTTACGTGCCTTATTTATAATAATCTAAAATTAAAGCTTCCTACTTAAAGTCAAAGACTAAAACAGAAATAAAATCTCCTAAATCTAGACTAATAGAAATAGAAACAAAGGACTCAAATTGGAAACTTGTTACTTACGTAGAAACTACCTAAAATAAAAGATTGCAAATAAAATAAAATCCTAAAATATTCTAAGGACTCAAATTGGAAATTTCTACTTGCCTAATAGCTACCCCAAAATAACCCAAAATAAAAGATTACATATCTTTGCCAAATAAAATAAATATTTTAAATATGCTACTGACCAACTACCAAACTTGGGTCTGGTTTTTTGTTCGGGATCTTGAAAGGGTTTGGGTCGATCCATCGTAGTGTTGCTACATCATCCCCTGATGTTTAGAAAAACTCGTCCACGAGTTTTATAGAAGGGGAGAATCAGCACCACTCGATCAACATCCTCGATCAACGGCTTTGATAGGGTAAAGATCCAGCACAGCTCACGATCAACGGTCATTATCTCGTGATGGTCGTCAACAAATGATATGATTTTGATTGGAATCGGATGGCGGGGCTTCACAAATGAGATCGGGCCATCGATCAGTTCTTTAGATGCAACCTTCATCGGATCATCCAGTTCATCTTTAACATCAACAGAAACGCTTGCTGTAATGGTCTCTAGATGGGAAGCTTTAAGCACTTGTAGATTAGCTTGGAGTGCTTTCAAGGCTTCTTCATTCTGTTGATGGGAGCATGGTTCCCGAGGTGTCGTCACAATGTCATGAAGAACATGACCTTGCTATCCGTCGGGGTTCAGAATACTTGTCTTCTTGTGGTAATGACCTGGAGGGTAACAACTTATGCTTCCCTTTTTATCCTATTAGCAGCCAACTCTACTTAGAAAGCTCTAGCCACCTTCAATGTCTCTTCATTCTGTCAAAGTAACCGAGTCCACAATTCAGATGAGGGGGTGGTGTAAGCAACCATTGGAGTAAAGGAGTTGACAGGAAATTCGCTCTGGTACCAAATAATGCAGGGCCGGTGGGTCCCAAAGGACCCAACTAGGATGGCTGTGGGCCCACTTAAGAGCTTAAGGAATTTAGATCAACTATTCAGAAGACTTCTTCTGAGATGAACAACACTGTTAGCAGGGAGCAATAACTGTAGCATGCAAGCTCAGAACTGAACCTGTTGCAAGTTTATTGTTTGTTGGATGGAAGGAACTGGGGAAGGGGAATATAGGGTATGAATCTCTACAGGAAAGGAACCAATGATTCCAATTTCAGGTCCAATTGGCATCTGTTGATTACCTGAGGAAGCTTACCTGAACCTGTTAATGTCGCCCAGAACAGGGTTTCAGCAGTTTACAATAAAGAAAGGAGAAAGAAAGAGAATAAAGGGGCAGGGGTATTTGTCCCACAGAAGAAGGAAAGGGGGTTCAGTACCTACCTTGTTGGACTGCCAAGAATGCAGTAACAGAGAACCAGAAAAAGAAGAGAGAACAAGGAGAAAGAAAGACAGGAGAAGAGGGAAGATAGGGAGATCGCAGGGAAGAAGGAAGGGAAGGTGATCGCACAAGGAGGAGTGAAGAGACCTCAAAAAAGAAGAAGGGGGGGTGGGGGGAGAAAGCCACGCAGGGGGGGTTTCCTAATCAATTCATTCTTCATTAATCAATTCCATAACTTGCGTTACATGCCTTATTTATAATAATCTAAAATTAAAGCTTCCTACTTAAAGTCAAAGACTAAAACAGAAATAAAATCTCCTAAATCTAGACTAATAGAAATAGAAACAAAAAATGACTCAAATTGGAAACTTGTTACCTATCTAGAAACTACCTAAAATAAAATAAAATCCTAGAATTTGTTACTTATCTAGAACTACCTAAAATAAAAGATTGCAAATAGGATAAAATCCTAGAATATTCCAAGGACTCAAATTGGAAATTTCTACTTGCCTAATAGCTACCCAAAATAACCCAACTTTGCAAAATAAAATAAATATTCTAAATATGCTATTGATCAACTACCAAACTCATAATGAACTAAAGAAAAAAGATGCATAAACTATTTATTGACTTGAGGGAGACAGCTCACACAATGAAACTTCCCAAACTGACAAGACTTACACTCACCTCATATATCATAATGAACTAAAGAAAAAAAGGTGCGCAAATTATTTATTGACTCAAGGGAGACAGCTCACACGATGAATCTTCCCAAAATGACAAGATTTACACTCTAAACTAGAAAGGGAACTAAAACGAGGATCAAGCAGTTGTAGACTCTACAAAGACAAATGATCCTGAGGGCAGTGAACTTGATGAGGAGATAGAACACCTGAACAAGCAACTGAAGGAGAATCATCTTCAAGAAGATACAACCCCCCCGGCGCGATTCATGACCTCTACCAATCCTCTTCTTCATCATAAAATCTTGAAAGCACAAGAATCAGGAAAAAAGGTGTTATAGAACAATTATAAGCACATGTAAGTTTGTTTACAAATAAAAGATTAAAAGGAAACTGTGAAAAATGAAAAACTAACGATAAGGACAAAGATGAATTGGGATGAACTGTTCCAATCCCATTAACAAGAATCAGAGAACCATTAGCTAAAGTGACACTGGAAGAAGATTTCTGTAGGGAGGAAAATATACTTGAAACACCAGGCATATAATCTGAAGCACTTGAATCAATGATACAGAGATGACAAGAAGATAAACATGCAATGGCATTACCTATTTGGACAAAAGTAGTAGTGGACGACTGAGAAGTCTAAAACTGATTGTACCGTGCAATTTCTTCGTCTGTCATCATGACCATCTTCCCCTTAGATGGTCCAAGTGGAGTGGTTGTCTCAGTATTCGCTACTGAATTGGAAAACTGCTACCTAGAAGGTTTTCCATAAAGTTTCCAACAAAAATATTGGATATGCCCCAGTTTGCCACAATGATGGCACGTTCATACTGTTATTGAGCTGTCTGAGGATGCAGGATTACCAGTAGCTTGCCCTTTGCTATTTCCACTCTCAGTACCACGTGTGCCACCAAGACCAATGTTATGAGACACAAGAGCTATGTTGTCTCGTTAGATACACATAAGACAGGAAAGATGCCACCTTGTCTCCCCCAAGTATCTGAGAACAAACAAAGTCATACTCTGATCCAAGACCACCCAAAAATCCTATAACTACAAGTTGCGCCCTCTAGTTCTACATCTGATGCACGTCACCACTAATAGGAAGTACAGAATTCAATTCTTCATACATTCTCTTAAAATCAGCAAAAGATTGGGTCAACGGGTGACCCTTCCGATCAACTCGATTAAAGTTTGAGATAACTCATAGATGCGGGAGGGATTGTTCTGTCCAAAGTACAAAACATTTAGATATTCCCATAACTCCTTCACAGTATTAATATGGGTGACAAGATCAACACTAGAATTCTCCATAGAATTCCAAAGTTGTCTCAGAATTCGTGCATCAACTGTATCCTATGTAGTATCTGCAGCACACTTTGTCTTTGTAAGATGATCCTTTTGATCACGACCAATCAGAACCAACTGCATAATTTTCTAAGTTTCTTTTCTGTGATTTTATGAGAGCATGAAGATACAACCTCAGTCACTACACTCTTTGCTTCGGCCATTGATGCAAAGAAAACAAGCAATTGTCCACAAACCCTTGCAATAAGTCGATCTCAAGAACCCTATTCCAGAGAAAATCGATAACCTTGCTCCAGAGAAAAATCAACCCACAAGAGATTGATCCAACAACCAATCAATCCCAAGAAAGCAACCCTTCAACAATGATCAATCGATCCGCCAAAACCCTAACAAATCCAATCCACAAAATACCTGAACAAAGTTGATTTTCCACAGAACCTTGACAAAAATCGATTTTGCCAAAACACTAACAAAATCAATTTCTCCAAAAAGATTGAACTTTGGACTTCAATCTCTAATCCACAAATCATAAATCACAAATGAGACCTAGTTCTTAATGCTAATCATGAACTAGTCTCTAAAAGTCACCATAAAACAACATAGGGTGCTACGCCCCTTTCAAAGAGAAATCGAATGAAACTTCGAAACAAGATTCTTGATGGTTCACTCACCCTTGATTGAAGAAGGAACTTGTGTTGATGAGAACCTATAATAATTGTGTCAGTCCCTAAAAATTTTCTCTGATGTCATATAAATTAGAAGAAGAAGAAGAAGGAGAAGGAAAAGAGAGAGAAGAGAGATGGTTCACAACCTTATGTTGAGACTCCCACTTCATTTAATATTTATAATAGTGACATGTGACATAACCCTACTAAGGGCATAAAAGGAAAAAAAAAAAAAAAAAAAAAAAAAGGACATTCAAGGGAAAACAACATAAAGTTACTGTTCACATGAACAGTGCTGTGAACCCCTTAAAAATTACAATTGTGGAATATCCTCTGGATGAACTTGATATTCATTGATTAAAGTAAGCTGTAGGCTTACAATCTCTATAGGCCTAACAGAACCTTCCCTCTAATGACTAAAAGCAATGAAAGTAGCGTTCATGGTCATGTCAATAACTCTTATCTCGTAAAATTATTTTAGGACAAGGAAGATGTTGTCTTTCAAGAAATCCCAACCTTGGGTCACAGGTCCTAAGGTTGCACATTTTTCCCTTCACATAACTGGTTGTTTCTTCATAAAGTTCCACTTAGCTTCACATAAAAGGTCTTGGTTGTAAGTATGTCCTAGAGGTAGGAGGTATATACCTGGTTATTGCCACTTAGCCTTTCCTCTTAATGAGGTTATCGGAAATATCAAAAAATAGCACCTTCAGAATTACAAGCAAGCACTAAATTTCAATGGTGACATGTATTCTTCAATCAAATACTGATCAACTTCGAGTTGCAACAAGATGTCATAAAGCATAAACTCCAATTACATAAGCAGAAACCTGTACTTATAAGCCAATGTGCATCTGCAACATATGCACATATGGATTAGGATGAAAACAAATAAATCAACCTCCTTGTCTGAGCATGGCAACAGCGCCTCAAGAAGCATCTTACCTATGTTCGAATCACCTTGGCAGCACCTTTGAGGCCACTCACAACGGGATTAATTTGGCTTTCCGGTTGATCCCATTAATGACCCGGTGAAGTGATTGTGGGGTCGGCTGGATCCGGGGGAATAGACAGGCCGAAGGCCTGTAAACCCTCATTAGCACAAAAAAAAAAAAAAAAAAAGGAAAAGCAAAACAAAATAATCCTGTCTGAGGGTTTTTTTTTTTCTTTTTTTCTTTTTTAAACATGATATTTAATTGTTTTGTATTATGGGATTCTTTTATATTTTCCATGTTTATGAATAGATTAGTCTGCCCAAAAACTGAGAAAGAAGAATCAAATCAACTGAGGTGGAATCTGTCCAAAAAAAAAAAAGAAATTTAAAATGAACTGATATGGAAAATTACATATTACTAACTCAGTGAAATAATTGTTTAAAGATAAATAAATTATAAATCAAGACCATTTTGAAGTGAACATAATCCTACCCTAATCCCTAGCAGTGTGCCAATAGCACCTCCAAGAGAATGCCCCACAATACGAACACTGTATCCATCACACTCACAACCAGCTCCCAATAGTGAAGAAAGCAGTCCGGTGGCCCCAGGAGAATTTTCTAGATAAAAAAAAAATTGCGAGTCAACAAAATGCAATGTTCAGCAAACAAAAAATGCGTTCTTTGGGAGTTAAAAAAGGTTCATCAAAGTAATGAGGCAAATATAATAACCATCAAATCTTTTTAGTTCATCTTTCATAGTTCTAATTTATAACAAGTTATGAAAATATCAAAATAGGCTCATAGGATAGTTAAATTAGGTCACATGCAGTATCAGTAACAGAACCCTTCTATTGATGTCATGGGAAACAATGGTAAAGAACTTTAAAGCTCATGGTCATGGTACTCCCAATGTAGTTTAAAAGAGCACATATTTATGATTTTGTCATAGCCCCACTTGTTGAAGGAGTAGTACAAACAAAGTTGTCCTCCTTGCTTAAACTTGAGGATGGGTAATCTGAGTAAGGACAAGAGATTCAAAGGTACAACCAATGGTTGGAAGACTGAAGGCTCCTTCTATGTAAGCAGGTTATGCTTTTCCACTCGAATTTGACGGACTTACAAGGAAAGCAATGACAAGGAAGAGGTTTTACGGAATGTGGACAATGAAGCCCAAATCTGTTGTTACGTTGGTGTTAATATTACACCTAGATAAACATCTAGGATTTTATGTATGGAGTTTAGAAGTCAATAGCAATTGTTCTACTAATTATGGAAAACGAGATGAAGTTTATAATTATGAATTTTGTTGCATATTGGATGTCCTTATTGGCAACCATGGCCATGTGTCAGTGATGGGATGGCCAAAGGTGATGAGGTAGTTGTGTACAATCACTATGTTTTCAAAACAATGCTCAGAGGCTTGTCACATGTTGCATGTGTGAAGTGGAAGCAGTGTGTAAAGGACCCTTCATTAAAAATGAAGAAATCATTAAATTTATACAATGGTAAGCACATTTGAGGGCATTTTCGAAACTCTAAATGGAAGATTTGGAAAGAGTGATGTAGATAAGTCACTTAATGGTCTTATTTTATTGGAAATAAGTCTTGGGTTGGGTTATGTACGTGTTGGGCCTTTGATACCATGAGTTTTCTATGTAATGGGCCCCTTAATGAGCCTAAAATATGGGTAGAAAGTAGGAAAACGAAATTTAATTCATTAGTTTAGTTAGAGTCCTGTTTTGAGTCTATATTCTTTGTTATTTCAGTTTCCTAGTCAGTTTAGGCTTCCGAATTAGTTAAGAATTGAGTTAGGCTTTTATTTTTTAGTGTTTGAGTCGGTTTTGAGTCTTCTATATAAGTTTGTAAGGGGCTACAACATTAAACACGAATTTATTAATGAAAAAAAAAGATGGCATATGCTGTTATGTTGTGGGATGCAATTCGGTGAGATGCCTAAACCTGAGGGTGAGATGCCCGTTCACTAGTTCTTCTTCCCCCTTCTCAACCCTCCATCAAATTCTCTTTCTTTTCTTATTTTCTTTTTATTTGTTTGTTGTGAGAGAGTGTTTGAGAGCTAAAACCAAGCCTATTGGAGGACATCTTCTCTATTCAGCCAGAATTTTAGATCTTGCCTGGGATTAGGATCATTTGTGATTCTAGTTCTACATTATTTGGTATCAGAGCCTAGCCGACCAAAAATGGAGCCAAGTGAATTTCGTGAGAAGCCTTCTTTATACATCTTCCTTGAATGGGTAAAAGAATTGTACGTCTACTTTGATTCCTATAACCTGACAGAGGCCCAACGACTTCAATATGCTTGCTCCCAAATGATTGATTGTGTTCAAATACAATGGAGAGTCTGTGAAAGGCAACTTAAAGCTCAAGGGCGTGAACCTAGACTTGGGATGAGATAGAATATGAGTTGGTAGGCATGTACCTATCTAAACGTGAACAATGTATATACTTCCCTCCACCAGAGTTCCCTCCAATTACACCTCAAAATCCACCCACAGATGACAAGAGCATGAAGGAATTGTTTGACCACGTGGCAATTATGTTGCAACAAATTGCAAACGAGCAACAGGAGAAGACACCTCCAACCAATGAGCTAGAGTCAAAAGTTGAGGTTAGTGTTGAAAAAATTCTAGCAATTCCCATTGTCAAGGAAGAACTAATCATTGATATCATAGTTGTCAAGGCGTCGCCTAGGCGTCCAAGCGTTTTTTTAGGGTCACGGCGAGGGACGCCATTGCTGAAGTATAAAAGGCGGTCGCCTTTGGTATAAAGGCGTCCAAAAGGCGTCGCCTTGGTCGCCTTGGTCGCCTTTATACCAAAGGCGACCGCCTTGGTGTATTTTTTTTTTTTTTCCCCTTTTACTTAATTATTTATTTTTTATATTCTGATTCTTAATTTTTCATTTGATGAAGTACAGGTTTTTAAAGGATGTGAGATACATGGAATCATTAACTCTCAAGTGAACAACAAAAAAAAAAAAAAAAAAAAAAAAGAAAAAGGTTTGGTGGTGGGGGGAAATAAAACATGAAAAGTTTTTTTAAAACCCTCCATTTCTCTCGTTCAGTTGTTCTCTCCACCGGCCGGTGACCTGCGACTGCCATTACTGCTGTGATTCAACCGCTGTAATCGTCGGAGAACTGCTGTGATCGTCGGAGAACTGCTGTGATTCAACCGATCGATTGAACGAGACCTTGCGACTCTCTCTTCAACGTCCTCGAAAAAGGTATGTATGTTTGTTAAATTTTTTTTTTCCCTCCCTGCTTCGTTTCGAGCTACGATTTCTTTTTTTTTTTCTCCCTCTTCTTCCTCTGCTTCTTCTTCGCCTACGATTCTTTTTTTTTTC
>NW_024870649.1:62068-102049 GCF_013358625.1 Macadamia integrifolia
CCATAGCCTATCACCTATCATGAGTCATGACTCATATATTAAGGAACAAGGTTTCTCTTGTTGCTTAGTGTTTTAGTATCACTAACTTATATGTATTGATTGACAGGGGGTTAAACATTAAAATATCATGGTTCATGGACTCATGGTCTATGATGGACTTTGTGGATCTCGTTTTGGGCATCATAGAGGTAAGTATATCTAACTACATACTTAAATAGTTAAATATTATATTATTTATAATATTTCATTAGGAATTATATGTTGTTATGCACTTATGCCTTTTGTTTAATTTATAGCTTTTTTTTTTATGAATAATTTTTTTATTTTTTGTTGTGTATTCTCATGTTAGAAAATATATCACTTTGCAATTTGCATTGATATGAATTTCATGTTGAATGTTGATTCTTGTCTCTTGATATTGCTTAAAGTGTGTACTTTTTTCCCTTGATGTTGCTTAAAGTCGTGCTTCTTGTATTTTGATATAACTTAAAGGCTTGATTTTTTACAAGCAATTTAAAATTAAGTATATCATTGTTATACAGTTGTACTAGATATTATAGATATATTAAAAAAATAGTAACGTCTTTTTTGGCGCCGTATTCGCCGTAAGGCGGGCGCCTTCTCGCCTAAGCGCTTAGACATCCCTCCAGCGCCTTGGTTCGCCTTGGCGCCGTGACAACTATGATTGATATTCCCATCAATGAGACTCATGTGGAAGAATTCGAAAGCAACAAGGTTGCCACAATGGACAATGAGGTTGAGACTGAGGAACTTGACACTACAACAACTGTGATGACTGTGAACAGCCAAGAGGAAGATCCTAAGGAGCTTGAGATTGAAATTATGGAGGTCAAGAACATAGTTGTTGAAGGTGTTCATGTGAATGATCCCACGGATACATTTAAGATTTTTTAAGCTAAGCATGTAGAGTTCGTCATCCCATTAAAGTATTATGAAGATCGTGCCCCTCACATTCTAGATTACATCCACATTATCAAAGAGCTACCTAAATTTTTCTACGGCTTGAAGAGGGACATGCACTATGCTATAATCACCCTCTCACTCTACAAAATTCGGGGACAAATTTTTTCTAAGAGAGGGCAAATTAATATAAATAAGTCACTTAATGGACTTATTTGATTGGAAATAAGCCTTTAGTTGGGTTATACATATGTTAGGCCTTTGATCCTATGGGTTTTCTTTGAAATAAGCCACTTTAATGGGCCTAAAATATAGGTAGAAAGTTAGATAATAGGATTTAATTCATTAGTTTAGTTAGAGTCCTATTTTGAGTTAAGATTCTTTGTTATTTCAGTTTAGGTTTCCTAATTAGTTAAAGATTGGGTTAAGCCTTTCTTTTTTAGTGTTTGAGTCAGTTTTGAGTCTTCTATATAAGTTTGTAAGGGGCTACAACATTGAACACGAATTTATTAATTAAAAAAAAAAAAATGGCTTATGCTGTTGTGTTGTGGGATGCCCTAAGTGAGATGCCTAAACCTGAGGATAAGATGCCCATTCACTAGTTCTTCTTCCCCCTTCTCAACCCTCCGTCGAATTATTTTTTTCTTATTTTCCTTTTATTTGTTTGCTGTGAGAGAGCGTTTGAGAGCTAGAACCAAGCCTATTGAAGGACATCTTCTCTACTCAGCCAGAATTTCAGATCTTACATGGGATTAGGATCACTTGTGATTCTATAACGTAGGACTAGGTTTGACAAGTCAAACTAGACCCAAACAACAGGAACTTGTAGACCAAAGAACAACCAAAACCAATCCCCATATTCCAGCGATAATCAACCAACAGAAAAGGAAGAAACCAGTAACTATTGATCACAGTACTCAATACCACTTAGGTCAGCTATTAGTTGATCAAATAAATAAAACCAGCAGCAATAAAATGAGGTAACAGTCCCAAATCAACAGCAGGAACCACAGAAAAAGAATAGGACAAATCAAAGCAATCGATTCTGGTTCTGTTCTGAAAAAAAAATCACTACAGGACAAAATATGAGAGATTTTGAATATCTCTTTAATGGCTGCATAGAATCAGCCCAGATATGGATCGATCCTTAGTGGAGAATAGGAGAACAATCGATCAGAATTTCAGCCTTAACAGACACTTCTAGCAGCTACAACAGACAGGGCCGATGGTACTTCTGCAGAGAATTCTGGGCAGAAAACTTTAAACAATAAATACCTGATTGTAACAGCAGTAGATCTCTGAGAAGAACACTTGAAATTGTTGAGAAAATAATAAAACTTGAGAATAAGAAGAAGAAAACTTGAAGAAGAAAAAGAACACTTGAAGAGACCTCTTGGACTTCACGCCGCAAATAGTCAATTGGATCAAACACCAATTCCTTCAGCCTTGATCAAACACAAGACAACTCTTCATGAAGAAGACAACAGCAACAACCATTAATTTTTTTATCAAAATCATTCTAGGCTTTTAGGAGCCTCCTCTTCTTTATTTATAATGTTAATGAGGGGAGGGAATTACAAAATAGAAGGTTCCTCAAAAAGGAAACCAAATATTCTCCTAATACAATAGTTACTAAAAACTGAAATTAGAAACTAGTTGAAAAAGGAAACTAACTACTAATGACTTGATTCAATTAATAACTTGACTCCTAAGGAAACTAATATAAATCAAATCAAGCCCAACTAAAAAGGAAACTAATGAAAATGGAAACTAACTAGTAATCCCGTACTCAATCTTAGAGACCCCTTTTTAGACCCATAAAAGTGGTCTACTACACTCAAAACACATGGGATCAAAGGCCTAACATGTATGGAACCCAACCTTAGGCTTATTCCTAATAAAACAAGCCTATTTTGGTAATTAATCTGCATCATTCTACTTCTACATTAAAGAGACATGTACATGCAAGCTGTAGATCCTTGAGACGTGAGTCTGACGCAACTAGAATCGCAGATATCGGAGTAGAAAGGCACGACATGTTCTTCAGGCCAACATGTAAGATGGAAAGGCAATGTTTTACACATTAATTGGGTTCAAGCCCATTTTTGAGATCCTTGAAGTGCACATGGGTTGAATGTATAAACATGATAAATGTAGTGCTTTGAGTCTTCTATTTGTAAGAAAAAGAATCGAGTCAATCGGAGTTCGGACAAGAAAGAAATGATCATTTCCGTACGGTCGCTATGAAATAGAACCAACCGAGTTTCTCATGACGGGTTCAGTTTACCTGACTTTGAGTCAAATTTTAAGGCACTTCTAAAGAAGAATTATAGGAAGTATATTTCTTAAAAAGTAGTAGAATTGTGAGTCTACTTTAAGAAGAAACAAGAATAAGTTCATTTAGAGTTACATATAAAAAATTTATACCTCCCGCACTGAGAGATAAGATCAATCTGCCAAAGTAGATTCCAATCTAAACTGGGTGGTTAAACCATACATGGGGCTTTTGTTGGACCTTCTTATGTGGATTTTAGGGCTTTCATTCACAACTTCTTCAAGAACAAAAGGAAGAAAAACCCTAGAAGAGAAAAGACAAGTAAAAGGAGCTTTGTGTGGCTTTGGTAGATACATTAAGTCATCTATATCTTCTTGTTTAGTGTGGGTTGAATCTCCATTGAAGTTTCTTTGAAGGATTGGTGTTCAATGTTGAAGATTTAAAGGTGCCCTTATTAAATATGTGAGTTTTTGTTTGATCTTTTTTTTTTTTTTTTTTTTTTTTGGTAAGGGAGTTTTTGTTTGATCACAATGTGGGTAGTGAGCTCAAGATAATCCTTACATATCCAATACATTTCAAAGTGTATTATGTTGGTGGGAATGAACCGGGACCAAAAGGTTACTGGGAAATAGAAAAAAAGAAGCATCTTTTAGGAAGTTCTCTCCCCCAAAAATAAGAGGGAGAAATAAGGGCTTGCTCTTTATGAGCATACGGTTAATTTGATGGGCAAAAAAGCAATTTCATGTTCAAAATAAAACACATCCAATGCAACTTCCACCACCACCCCTCCATCGCCAACACCACCACCTCCGCCGCCACCACCACCACCACCTCCATCGCCACCGCCACCACCACCGTCACACCACCACCACCACTGCCACTACCATAACCTCCACCACCACACCACTAACACGACCTCTACCTCCACCACTACCGTCACCAGCATCACCACCGCCTCCACCTCCACACTACCAACACCACCACTCCATCACAACGACCACCACCACCACTTCCTATGCCAAATTTGGGTATTGAATGACATTTTGTAAATTTATATAAGTTTCATACATAGAAATTAATATGCGCTTCACAAACACATTTCTATTTCTAGGCTACACATTATCAAACACATTTTTTTCCCAGAAACATAATGGTTATCATGCAAGCCCTTAGTGGCCAAGTAAGTTTGTATTTTTATATGTAAGATAAAGTACTTAGAAGTTTATTTCATAAGTCAATTTAGGAAGTTATAATCAGTCAATTAGTTTCCTTTTCTGTTATTTCTTAAGTACAAGCAATGTAAGGCTATTTAAAGCCCATCAATCATAATGAAAAGAAGATAAGAGTTTAAAAAAGAAACAAAAAAAAAAAAAAATGGCTTATGTTGTTGTACAACTTGTACTATGGGATATAGTTGGGTGAGAGGCCCTAGCTGAGATGCCTAAACTTGAAGGGTGAGATGCACAGAACCTATCTTTCTTCTTCCCCCTTCTCAACCCCTCCATCGATTATGTTTTCCCTTTCTTATTTTCTGTTTTACATTAGTTATTACGTGTAACTTGAAAATTGAAATCAGCCATGAAAACCTGACCAATGGAAGACAAGAATCGACCAGCCATTGTCAGAGTTTTGGAAACTTGGATCGAAGTCTATATCTCCCAAACCAGTCAGCAGTTCAAGCTCATCTTTTAAAGGATATCTAGACAGGTTACAAGGGATCTTCGTTCCAATTTTGAGGATCATCCAATGCCAGGAACACTAGTTTCTTAAAAGTGGTCAAAAGTTTCCTAATTCATGTCCACAGCATAACTCTCAGTTCAACCATCGGAATTGTGGGTTTGTTGACCCATATACGACATTCACCTACTCCAAGTTTCAGCTCCATCTGAGCTACGTTTTGTGCGTAATCGAAATCTTCTCTATTCAGTCAGAATTTCAGATTTTGCTAGGGATTAGGTCCTATGTGATAGTCTTACATCAATTGGTATCAGATCCTAACCGAGGATGGACCCAAAAGTTGGTTATTTTCGTGGGGGAATTATTCCATACATATCCCTTGATTGGGTAGAAGAATTGGATGTCTACATTGACTGCAATAACTTGAAAGAGACGCGACGACTTCGATTTTCTTGCTCCCGGATGAGTGATTGTGCTCGAGAAACATAGAGAGTTCATGAAAGGCAACTTCGAGCTCAAGGACATGAGCCTAGGACTTGGGAAGATATGAAGTACGAGTTGGCAAGCATGTACCTATCTCAACATGATCGAAGAATGTACTTCCCTCCGCCAAAGTCCCCTCTGAAGTCATCTACAGATTCCCAAAAGACACCTACAAGTGAGATGAGCATGAAAAAAGTGATAGATTGTATTGCCGCTCTTATGCAGCAATACAAAGAAGCATATCTAGAGAAGACACCTCCCACCAAAGCACCAGAACCTGAAGTAGAGGTTAGTGTGGTGGAAATTCCAGCAATTCCTACTGTCAAGGAAGAGTTAGTCATTGATGTTCCTATCAGTGACACTTATGTGGATGAAGTCAAAAGTGACATGGTCGCAATGGTGGGCAATGAGGTCGAGCCCGAGGAGATTGGCACTACAACAACTGTGGTTATCGTTAACAGCCATGAGGAAGATCCTAAGGTGTTTTAGATTGAAGTAGTGGTTGAAGAAACCATTGAGCAGACTATGAACAACAAGGCCAAAGAACTTAAGGAGCTTGAGTTTAAGTTCAAGAAGGTTGAAGACGTGCTAGAAGACGACCCATAGATACATCTGAAGATGTAGAAGTTGAGCAAGTGGAGTTCGTCATCCCTTTGAAGTACCTTGAAGAACATCAACCGTGCCCATACAACTACATCCATAAGTTCGAAATTCTATTGTTTGATGGACTTGCACCACGTGGGATTCCTACTTACCCTCTACAAAATTCGAAGACGAATTTTTTCTAAGAGGGGGAAAGTTGATGTAGATAGGGTCGTCAAGAGGAGGGCTCGAGCTGACCAGATCATGGTTAAGTTTTGGTCCTGGTTTTGCCTCCACCTTAGTCCCTTTGAGCCAATCCCAAAACAAGAAACACACTGTTAACGCGAATAGTAACCCCTGCAGTTTTGTCTTCAAGTGGAACCTCTAGAAGCCTAGCCAGCTAAGCAATTAATTGAAGATAACAGCAGCCTTTCTAAAATTCCTCAAGCTGTCCATCAATTGCAACCATCGGAATTGTTTCTGAAGAGTGGTCAAAAGTTTCCTCACTCATGTCAACGGCATAACTCTCATTCCAACCATTGGAATTGTCTCACCGTCTGAGGATTAGTTGACTCATATAGGACCTTCATCTACTCCAAGTTTCAGCTCCATCTGAGCTCTAGTTTGTATGTAATCGAAATCTTCTCTATTCAGCCAGAATTTCATATCATAACTCTCATTCCAACCATTGTTTCCCTTATTTCGACAGAATCTCTCAAGTTTTGTTGGTTTCGACCAAGAAAGGAGAAATTTGGCCCCAAAACATCAATTTTTACGCAAGTTTCTGCAATCTTCTTGTACCATCTTGCATTATCAACCAAGATCAACCTAGACAAGACTTCTTGGAGCTTCAAGGTAAACCCCTTTTTTCCCGAACTTCTTTTTTGTTCGATATAGTAGAATTCTTTCAAAGCAACCATGTGTGCCACATCCTCACAGTCTAAGTGAGGCATTCCCTAGATTAGGACAACATGTTGATGATGGGACTTTATAGGTGGGTAGTAATGGAGTTTTAGACCAGTTGAGCCCAAAATATGTCATAGGATTCATATGTGAAGCATTCAGAGGAGCGGCTACAATATCTACAATGATACGCATCTCATAGATTGGAAACGCTTAGAAACTCCTCGTAGATTGGAAACGCTTAGAAACTCCACCAAGTATTAAGTGGTGAGTGTTGTATGACTAATTCACTATCTAAGTTGTATGTTTTGATTGTTTTAATAGTTTATTTACGTTTCTAGTATCTAAGCTATATCTATACTAGTGATTATAACAAATTAACAAGGCTAGTGTACAACACCATTCAATGTACGCTAGCAAACTTAGGTTAACACCATAAGTACCATTTTGGGTGTTCTTTTGTGAAAATAGTTAATGGATCAGCTTTAAAATGTCAAAAAATAGGTTGTACACAAAAAATCAAATATAAAAAAAATAACACTTTCTAGGGGTCAAAACCAAGGTTTTCACATAGCCCAGAATACCTGGTTTCTCCAAAATTTCACAGGTTTCGACCTATATTTCAAATTTGACCAAGGTCGAAACGTGAGATTTAGAACCTTGATCCATACTAGGCCTAGGGTAGGTCATATTGTTGTTGAGGCCTAGGGTAGGTCATATTGTTGTTGGACATTCTTCATATGGTAACTCATGGTTCACAAAGGAACATTGCCATGTAATGAGAATAGTAAGTGGTATGGGTATTTGCTGACACTTTGTACAAAAAAATTTAAACAATCCAAAACAGAGAAACAATTCTTGATTAATAACAGCAGAAAAACTGGGCATTCTTTGAGTTTTCTGGGGAGAGACCTATGTACCCAGTTGTGCAATAATAGGCAATGGAAACAAAGAATGTGAACCCAGAAAAAATACAAACTGAGAACAGAGTAGCAGATTCACAAACATCACTAACGAAGATTTTAATCAAGAGCCCCAAAGTCAGAATTGCCAATATGTGAACCAAGTCAGAACTGACCTCAATGAAGGGCAGGAAGTACAGTGACCAGAATATTTGCGTTCCTCGTCCAGACCTCCCTTTAGTCTTGGCCGCCATATTGTATTGTAGCCTATGATACTAGCTTGTCCACATGTAGCCTAAAAATACTTAGAAAATCAAATCTTTAAGGTTTATTGTCACACCAAATTTGTTACCAGAAGCTGGTCTTGTTGCCATTGCCAACTAATATTGAGAAATTCCTTCTAAACAAACTCTATTGTGTCTCTGATGTAGGGGGTTCCTAGGTGACTAGGTCTCCTACAAGATTAACTAACTAGGTAGGGTTAACTCAAGGGGCTTAGGTAGATAGGACCAAAAAAACTCAGCAAACAAGATTAAGCATGCAAGATAAAACGAGACTAATAAACAAAGTAGTCAAAAGCAATAATAATCTAGACGGAAAAACACATAAATTCTTACTTAAGTTTCAAGTGGGGACATGGGGAAGGGAACAAATGACATACGAATGTTAGGTTCAGCACAAATCAATCTAGACACCCAAATTAGATATGCAAACAATCAATGTCCTCTAGCAACCAACTAAAATAGAAAATCAGCAAGGGTTCTTTGGAGATATAGCAGTGACGAAACAACTTAAAACAACCGGTAAAAATAAGCATAAACAAAGGGCAAAAGGCTGGCTTCAATGTCAATGGGCTGCAATATATAATAGGGATTAATGGAAGTGGGGAGGGTTTAGTTTAGTGTTTTACCATACTGCTGTTCAGATCTAAGGAGAAAAGAAGAGATCAAGGTCCTCCAAAATAAAGAGATGCAGTCCACCTTTAGTTGATGAAGACAAGTCCAGCCGATTGTAGAGAGATCAGCACCAACGGAGAGTAAACAACAACCGAGAGTAGCAGCAGCCGAGGGTAGCAATGACAGCAATGTGTAGCAGCAGCAGTGATGTAATGGCAGCAGTGTATAGCAGCAGCAGTGTGTAGCAGCAGCAGTGTGTAGCAGCAGCAGTGAGATAAGGGCAGCAGTGTGTAGCAACAGCAGTGAGGTAAGGGCAGCAGTGTGTAGCAGCAACAGTGAACATCGAAAGGGGAGATCAGCAGCAACAAAAACAGCAGCAGAAAAATAAGAATGAAAAGAAAAGAGAAGGAGGCGAGACAAGAGAGAAGAGAGAGCCGAGAGGCTGAGAGAAGAAAGAGGCGAGAGAAAAGTGAGAAAATGAGAGAGAGAGAACCGTGAGAGGGGTGGGGTTTGTTCTTGGCTTTTTTTTAATTAACATTCATTATTCAACCGTGGCCTAAGCCATTACATAAATATCAATTTAGTTACTAAAAATAAAGAGTCAATTGACTAGTAAATAAAGACTTCCTAAAAACTAATCAACCAATAAAGTAGTTTCCTAATTAATTAAAAGATTAACAAGGAAAAGAATATACTACAAATAAACTACTAAACTAATAACTAATGGGGCCCACAAGATCTTCTAAAATCTGGAAAGAGAAAGGGACTCGATCCAGCGTTGGAATGGCTGGATCGAGCTTTCCTTCTTCCTCCTTTTTTCTTCTTCTTCTTTCTATTCTTCTAGCCACAAAGATGACTGCTTCTTCTTCTTCTTGCGCCTATACACCTTGATGTCCCCATCAACTCTCCCCGGCTTGGAAGAATTCACCTCTGGTGAATTAAAGCTCATATAATACTCAAGTAGGTCTGGGTTGAGTTGTTGGACTTCTTGCATTGTGATCCAGGTGTTGTCAATTTCCGGACGTCCATGCCACTTGACCAAGAACTCTCTAGATCCTCCAGTGTGTGTGGACACAATCCTCTCATCAAGGATTTCCTCAATTTCTTCAGTTCTCCTCGTGACCTTAGGCATAGGTGGTAACGAGGTGGGGGGAAGTGGTTGGCTTGGCTCAGAAGTCTCATCAATATTGAAAGGGAAGTCTTCAAGGTCATCAGGATAAAAAGAGGTGACGGTAAAGGTACCATGGTATGGGACTAGGTCTTCAACATTGAAAATATTGTTGATCTCCATGCTAGCTGGAAGATCAAGAACATACGCATTGGCACCTATCCTCTTGAGTACCTTGAACGGATCTGTGCTACGAGCATGTAGCTTGCTCGCTTTTCCCCTAACAAAACGTTGTGGCTTGATTCCTACCATCACCATATCACCCTCTTGAAACTCTTGTAGCCTTCTGTGCACATCTGCCTTCGATTTGTATTGCTCATTACTCAGTGCTATCTGTCTCCTTATACCTGCATGCAAATCATGCATATGCTGAGCAAAAGATTCGGTTGACTAGGAGGTCCTAGAACTAGACACGACTGGGATAAGGTCTATGGGTGTCCGAGGCTGGTAGCCTGAACAAATCTCAAAGGGGGACAGACCAGTGGTACGGTTCTTAGAACTATTATATGCAAACTCGGCCTGGCTGAGGACTCTATCCCAACTGGTAAGGTGTTCTCCTATGAGGCAACGCAATAAATTCCCTAAGCTCCTATTAACAACCTCGGTTTGGCCATCGGTCTGAGGGTGGAAAGCTGAGGAGAAACAGAGTTTCGTTCCCATCATCCGCCATAGGGTCCTCCAAAAATGACTAGTGAACTTAACATCCCTATCGGACACTATGGTGAGGGGTAACCCATGGTACTTGACAACCTCACTAAAGAAAAGTTTGGCTACTATGGATGCATCAGAGGTCTTAGAGCATGGGATAAAATGGGCCATCTTCGAGAAGCGGTCAACAACCACATAAACAGAATCGTAGCCTCTCGAAGTTCTTGGTAGACCAAGCATGAATCACAACTCTAGCAACATCCCTCTTCAGTCTTGGCCAAAAGAATCGGTCCTCAACGAGGGTGATGGTCTTATCGCGACCGAAGTGGCCAGCGACTCCCCCAGCATGCAATTCCCAGATCAGGAAATCTCGGAGTGAAGTCCTGGGAATGCACAACTTGCTTCCTTTAAAAAGAAAGCCCCCCCTAAGTAGGTAGTCCGTGCCGTTGACTGGGTTGCCTTCACTCAAGGAAGTGAACGGCTCACTAAAATCAGGACAGGTGGGGTATTGGTCCTTGACTCGCTCGAACCCTACAACCTCAACACTCATTGCTTGGAGTAGCACACTAGCCCGACTCCTAGCTTTGGTGCGACTGAGGAACACGTTCACCCGGCTCAGTGCATCTGCAACAGTATTCTCAACACCAGGTCTATGCTTGAGTACAAAAGTGTACTCTTGGAGAAACTCAACCCACTTGGCATGCCTCTGATTGAGTTTCTTTTGGGCACTAAAGTATCTCAGAGCTTGGTGGTCAGAGAATAGTACGAATTCTTGAGGTAAAAGGTAATGTCGCCAATAGCGCAATGATTGGACAACCGCATAGAATTCCTTGTCGTATGTAGAATATCGTTGCCTAGCTTCATTAAGCTTCTCACTAAAATAGACAACAGGGTGGCCCTCTTGTCCTAGGACACCACCTATCCCAATACCAGATGCATCACAGTTAACTTCGAACACCTTAGAGAAATCTGGGAGGCGCAGGACTGGAGCTTTAGTCATAAGCTTTTTAATCTCATTAAAGGCCTTCGTAGCACTCTTAGTCCATTGAAACTCCTTCTTTTTCATGCAATCGGTGATAGGAGATATAATGGAACTAAACCGGTAGATGAACCTTCTGTAGGAAGTGGCTAAACCATGAAAGCTTCGTACTTCATAAATGTTAGTTGGCTCAGGCCACTCTACAATCGCTCTCACTTTCTCAGGGTCAGCAGATACTCCCTGAGCTGACACAACAAATCCCAGGAAGATGACTTGATCACTCATGAAGGTGCACTTCTTGAGATTGACAAAGAGTTTCTCTTGAAAGAGCATATGAAAAACGTTCTGTAAGTGATCCAAGTGGGAAGACGGGGTCTTACTATAGATGAGGATGTCATCAAAGTAAACCACAAGGAACTTGCCAATGAATGGTTGAAGCACTTGATTCATTACCCTCATGAAGGTGCTAGGTGCATTTGACAAGCCAAAAGGCATGACTAACCACTCAAAGAGGCCATCCTTCGTCTTGAAGGCTGTCTTCCACTCATCTCCAGACCTGACCCTAATCTGGTGGTACCCGCTCTTGAAATCAATCTTCGAAAAGATCGAAGAGTTGGCTATCATATCCAACATGTCATCAAGCCTAGGGATAGGGAACCTATACTTGATGGTGATCTTATTGATGGCCCTACTATCAACACACATACGCCAGGTGCCATCTTTCTTTGGCGTGAGCAAGGTAAGTACAGCACACGGGCTAAGGCTTTCCCTAATGAATCCCTTTTGCAACAGTTCATCCACTTGCCGTTTGAGTTCGACGTATTCTTTGGGATTCATTCGGTAATGGGGTAAGTTCGGGAGAGAGGATCCTGGAACCAAGTCAATAGCGTGCTGGATGTCACGCATAGGCAGTAACTCATCAGGTAGTTCCTCAGGAAATAGCCTCTCGAATTTCCTCAACAAGGGTTGCACTTCTCTAGGAGCCTCAGTGAATAAGCGTGACCTATTGGTATTACTCTGTATGGCAACTAGAGCATAAATCACCCCTGACTCGTGACACTCTCCTTCAAATTGTTGTTGATTTAAAATGTTGAGTGTTTTGGTGGGGGCGTGTTTGGATGTACTTCCCTTGTGTTCTGGAACCCTAACTTCCCTAGGGGGACTGGGTGTCAGTCTGATCTTCTTCCCTTTGAACTCAAAGACATAGGTGTTAGACTTCCCGTAATTGGTGACATCCCGGTCATATAACCAGGGCCTACCTAGAATGATGTGGGCAACATCCATCTCTAGGACATCACACCACACTCGATCCTCATATCCTGCAAAGTGTAGGGGAACTAGACACCTCAGATTTACAAGAATGGTGGACTGATCAACCCAGGAAACCTTGTAAGGCTTGGGGTGGGATTCAGGTTTGAGGCCCATTCGAGCAACAACGCTCTTGGCGACCACATTCATGCAACTCCCGTTATCTATGGCAATGCGGCAGTTCTTGCCCTGATGACATGTGTAGGTGATGAAAATATTAGTTCGTCGCCAATCGTCGCTATTCTTAGGTTGTGAGACCATACAACGCACAATGCCAAGCTTGAGGTCACCGGCCTCGATGTCCTCATCAGATATGGTCTCATCTGGCCTATGGTCCTCATACTCATGGTCCTGAAAACCCACTTGGTCACTTTCCTCAGGGGTTTGCTCTCCTACATAAAGATTCCTATTGGGACACTCTTTAGAGAAATGACCAAACCCACAACACTTGAAGCACTGTTGTTGCCCACTATTCTTGGGTGCTTCTCCCAAAATTCCTTTACCCTTGTTGTTAAATTGACGTTGTGGTGCAGCAAGGGGTTTTGGGAATCCAGTTGAGCCTTAGGGTGGTTTTCTAAATTGAGACTCCCCAGCTTGGAAGCTCTTCCTCTGAGAATAAGTTCTCATGGAGGATTCCACCTCAAGGGCTATCCTGAAGGCCTGTGGAACGTCTCGCACCAGGTGGGGTGCCATACGAGACTGAATTCCGGAGTTGAGCCCGGTAAGGAATCTAGATAGTGTCTGCTCAACATCCTCCCGAATACGGCTTCTAATTTTTAATTCATTGAACTTGCTCATGTACTCAGTCACAGTCAACTTCCCTTGCCTCAGGGTATTCATTTCATTCAACAACCGGAGCCTATAAGTGATAGGCAAAAATTCCCTCTTGAGCCGCTCTTGCATCTCTACCCAGGTGGTGATTGGCTCAAGTCCTAGGTGGTCCTCCTGGTACTCTAGGTCTGTCCAGAAGTCCTGGGCAACTCCAATAAGCTTGAACTTAGCAAACCGGTAGCGGACTTCCTCTGGCATATCATAGAAATCGAAGTACTATCCATCTGCTTGATCCAATCCAGAAGGATCCTAGCATCAATCTGACCATCGTAGGTAGGGGCATCTACCTTAATCATCCGTCTGACATCAAAGCCCCTATCATGGTGCTCATAGCCCTCATCATCTCCATATTGGGTTTGACGTCTTGGCGGTGGGTCTCGACCCCTACCCTGATCCCCACCACACCTTAGGCCTTGAAAGTTATCCCCTATCCGGTCATAACCATCAGTCTGGTTATTTTCGTTTACTTCCTCAGGGTTATGGCCTCTGCCCCTAGGTTCAGTGCCAGTTATGTTACGGTCTTGCCGTCCATCAGGGTTTTGGGCACTTGTCTCGAGGGCAGCTAACTTATCGGTAAGGGCTTGGAGATGGATAGCTTGTGTTTCCTGTATGGTTTGAACGACTTTCATGAATTCAGCCAGTTGCTCCGATTGGGTGGTGGTGCTAGGAGGGTCAGACATATCCTGGTATGCTCTACCACTACGAGTGGACATAAGGAGATGGGCAGCCAAAGGTACGATTGCCACCAAAGACTCAAGATCTACTCAGGATCTCCAATTGAGATAAGTAGTTAGCCCTTTCAATCTTGAGATTAGAAATCTCCCTCTCAAGTATATGCTTTTGGAGGGAATAATGTCCAATGCTATTTGGTCCTGCTAACTTAAGAAAGAAAAGGGTGTCCTCTAAACTGTGGTATCACTCTCTTAACTCAGACTCGACCACGGACAAATGGTGACGGAGACTAGACCTCAAAAGATAAGACATGTAAACAAGGGACAGGAGTACTTAATTACCCTCAACCTAGACAAAACCATGCTCTGATACCAAGATGATGTAGGGGGTTCCTAGGTGACTAGGTCTCCTACAAGATTAACTAACTAGGTAGGGTTAACTCAAGGGGCTTAGGTAGATAGGACCAAAGAAACTCAGCAAACAAGATTAAGCATGCAAGATAAAACGAGACTAATAAACAAAGTAGTCAAAAGCAATAATAATCTAGACGGAAAAACACATAAATTCTTACTTAAGTTTCAAGTGGGGACATGGGGAAGGGAACAAATGACATACGAATGTTAGGTTCAGCACAAATCAATCTAGACACCCAAATTAGATATGCAAACAATCAATGTCCTCTAGCAACCAACTAAAATAGAAAATCAGCAAGGGTTCTTTGGAGATATAGCAGTGACGAAACAACTTAAAACAACCGGTAAAAATAAGCATAAACAAAGGGCAAAAGGCTGGCTTCAATGTCAATGGGCTGCAATATATAATAGGGATTAATGGAAGTGGGGAGGGTTTAGTTTAGTGTTTTACCATACTTCTGTTCAGATATGAGGAGAAAAGAAGAGATCAAGGTCCTCCAAAATAAAGAGATGCAGTCCACCTTTAGTTGATGAAGACAAGTCCAGCCGATTGTAGAGAGATCAGCACCAACGGAGAGTAAACAACAACCGAGAGTAGCAGCAGCCGAGGGTAGCAGCAGCAATGATGTAAAGACAGCAATGTGTAGAAGCAGCAGTGATGTAATGGCAGCAGTGTGTAGCAGCAGCAGTGAGGTAAGGGCAGCAGTGTGTAGCAACAGCAGTGAGGTAAGGGCAGCAGTGTGTAGTAGCAACAGTGAACATCGAAAGGGGAGATCAGCAGCAACAAAAACAGCAGCAGGAAAATAAGAATGAAAAGAAAAGAGAAGTAGGCGAGACAAGAGAGAAGAGAGAGCCGAGAGGCTGAGGGAAGAAAGAGGCGAGAGAAAAGTGAGAAAACGAGAGAGAGAGAGAACCGTGAGAGGGGTGGGGTTTGTTCTTGGCTTTTTTTTAATTAACATTCATTATTCAACCGTGGCCTAAGCCATTACATAAATATCAATTTAGTTACTAAAAATAAAAAGAGTCAATTGACTAGTAAATAAAGACTTCCTAAAAACTAATCAACCAATAAAGTAGTTTCCTAATTAATTAAAAGATTAACAAGGAAAAGAATATACTACAAATAAACTACTAAACTAATAACTAATGGGGCCCACAAGATCTTCTAAAATCTGGAAAGAGAAAGGGACTCGATCCAGCGTTGGAATGGTTGGATCGAGCTTTCCTTCTTCCTCCTTTTTTCTTCTTCTTCTTTCTATTCTTCCAGCCACAAAGATGGTTGTTTCTTCTTCTTCTTGCGCCTGTACACCTTGATGTCCCCATCAATCTCTTACCCATCTTCAATAACTTAACCCTTAGGTCTCCAAAACAAGGGAAGCAGAAGCAACTTGCCTCTCATAATCTCAACATAAACCGAGGGCCCATTGGATAATGTTTCTGCCGTTTCTGTTTCAAAAAATGGCAGAAACAGAAATTTTCGTAATTTTGAGTGTTTGATAAACCTCTTGTTTCTTGAAACGTTTCTCTGTCGTAGGAGCCAGCCTGGGCAAGTTCGATGCCGTCCCCCACCTCCACTCTGCCGCCTCCACACATCCACAATCCCCCATCTTCCGAGCCAACCAAAACAGCTCCGCCGCCCACTTCTCAGCTGAACCACCACCACCATCAACACCGTCAGCGAACAACACGTTCCTTGCACCCTCTTGGAATGACCGAATAGCTCCTAAGACCCTATTCCTCCGGCGACGAAGTTGCCCGGATCCTACCTCACCATCACCATTGACGACAAGCCAGTGCTCCTGCTGCCTCGACATGGTAGCTTCAAGCTGACGAAGAGTCTTGGAGAAGACCCCAGAGAGGGCTGCACGGTTGACTTCCCTCAAAGTCTCGGAACCTTCACGGAGGTTCTCATCAATGAGCTTCTCCGCCAAACCCCTCACGACTTCATACTTGCAAGAGCTTGGCCAGTTTAGATCATCATCTCCCCCATCCTTGATCAAAATAACAAATTCCCCCTTTATATGATCCATAAATCAAAGAAGTCTTTGAAAAAAAAAAAAATGAAAACAAATTCTGCCCTAGTTCTTACAAATTGGCACAGGAGATTCCTCAACCGTCTCGAACGTACCAAGCCAAACTCTAGCACCATTCTTCGCCGGATCTCTAATCTCTGCCGTAATTGTCCCCCATGGCCATTGCCTTTTTTTTTTTTGGTAGAATGGCCGTTGTCTTACTCCTCTGTAATGCTTCCCTTCGATGAAGCCGCACCTAGAGCCGTCACTGAAGTTAACCTCTCTGGTACCGTCGATGATGCCGTAGTCACAACTGATGAAGCCGAAGCCGAAGCCGAAGCCGAAGCCAAAGCCGTCGGTTGTGCCTGAAACACGCCGACAAAAGTCAATTCCTGAGGCTCCGCTTTTCCGCTCCTCTCCCCATCAACCTAGGGTCTGCCGTCGATTCTAGTGTCCTCTTTCATGAGAAGCTTCTCTACCGTGAAGCCCTCAACGTTGATTCCTCCGCTCAGCTCCAGTCGAGAAATGTCTATACTCAATGGGCATCGAACGCTCGGATGTCGGTGTCAAGGGAATAATGTCGGGTTTGGGAGAAAGAAAGGTCCACAAGTCTGTTTCCAGAAACGATGAAACAAGTTCTACTTGTTCCGTCGTTTCTGTTTCTTGAACCATAAATCAATATAAATTCTTATTTGTTTCTGAAATAAGCAGAAACGTAACAGGTTTATCAAACGCTTTTTGTTCCGTTTCTGTCGTTTCTTGACACAGAAACGGTAGAAACGCGTTTCTGGAAACGTTATCAAACGGGCCCAGAAATTCCTAACTTATTTAATAAATAAAAGGTACTCATTGATGGGGACATCCACGTATACCAGCTGTGTAGGTGCAAGACCCAGCCACATATACATTCCATTTGGCTGGAGAAAAGCAAGAAGAAAAAAGAAGGAAGAAGGAAGAAAGAAGAAAGAAGAAAGAGAGGGAGTCGAACCAGCCTTCCCAAAGCTGGGTTCGACACCCCCTTTTCCCTCCCAATCGGCAAATCCTTGTGGATCCCACCAAATCTTATTTTATTTTAGTACTTTACTTTAATTCATAGTATTATTTGACTGTTTTAAACAATTAGGAAACTAAGACTTCTTTCTATTGGTCTATTAGGTAGTTTATTATTTCAAGTGATTGAGTTTCTAAATATCTCTTTTTTTTATTTTTAGAAATTTTATTCTTTATATATGTAAGGCTATTGGCCATCGTTTGAATTAGTCAATGAATAAAATTTTTGAATACCAAAAAAGCTGTCGCCTCTCTCTCACGATCTCCCCTCACTCTCGGCCTCTCTGCCTTTCTCGCCTCTGACTCTCACCCCCCCTTCTCTCGACTTTTTCTTTCTTTCTCGCCTTTCTCTCTCTCTGTCTCAATTTTCTCTCCCTCTTTCTTCCCTTTATCTCTCGGTTACTGCTGCTAACAGTACTTGCTGTCCGAGAGTTGCTGTGAGCCCCAACCTCATCCACCAAGCTACCTCGACAAACACCAAGGGTCTCTATTCAACAGGCTGGACTTTTCTTCATCACCAACAGTGGACGGCATCTCCTTATCTTGGAGGACCTTGAGTTCTTCTTTTCTCCTCAGACTTTGGACAGCAAGAAGGTAAGTAAAATCCCCCCCCTGTTCCACACTCATTAGCTGTCTATTATCTTCATTATTCCCCCCCCCCCTGAAACCTGAAAATATACTTTGTTTTTTTTTTTTTTTAGCCATTATTTACTGTTATTCTAAAGAAAATCCTGTTGTTTTACCTTTCATTAGTTGGCTGATTTTAGGACATTGTTTGGTTTACTTATCTTGCTTAATGTCTTGATTGATTGGTGCTAAACTTAACACATATTTGCTGCCATGTTCCCTTCCCAATATCCCCATTTGACACTTGAGTAATTTTAAGTGGTTTTCATGCTTAGACTAGTATTGACTGCTGCTGCACTGTTAGTTAGTCTAATATTCTTGCAAGTTAAATCTGTATTTTTCTGAGCAACTGTGAACCCAACCCAATTCAAGACCTGTTGAGTATCCTTTGTCTAGTGTATTGAGCCCTTGTAGGAAACCTAGTTGTCTAGGTTCCCTTCCTACATCACTCATTTTACAATTTTTATTATTTGTTTTTCTTCTTTGTGTCAATCTAATTAGCTTCTTTTTCTCAAAAATCAATTCCACAAGCAATGCCATTGCCATGATTGATCTGATTCTCCTCTTCTTGTTTACTATTGAGGTAGTTGTCTTTCTCAAGTCAGTGAACACAGATGAAAATCTCTGTGATGGGTGATGGGTGATTGGTGATTGGTGATTGGTGATTGGTGATAGCAGCCAGCACTAGTAGTAATGTATGGTGATAAAATTTGGTGATGGTTTGGTGATAGCATTTGGTGCTGGAATTGTTAGGTGGTGGTGAAGGTAGATCATCGAGATTTGGGTAGGATTTCTTTCTTGATAATGCATTTTATCAAACACACCAGCAACTTTTATGTTATTTTACAACTTTTCCCATGGCACACTTGAACATTAATAGTCTAATATTGAGCAGGAATTCTAAATTTGTTGAATTTTTTTTTTTTTATATTTTCACTCTTATCCATAATTTTGATTCTCAAACATATTGGATAAAAAAGATACATGAACATGACAATCTTCACCAACCTTTATGAAAATTATCAGGACAATTTCTAGAACTTTGAAAGTACGGAGAAAATGAGTTTGGTGGTCCCAGGTCATGCTCCTTATCATTGCAGCCATTACTATCTGATATTTGAACACTAAGGTGATTGACTGCAGCTCCTAGTGATTTGTTAGCATAACTGTGTCCATTGGTGGGAGTTCTTTCTAGTTGAAGCCACTGTGAGTCCCCTCCCTCCCTTCCCTCCTTTTTTTCTTGTGGGTCCAGGCTCGAAGGTCAAAATTAGTCTGTTTGATCTGTTTTGTTCTTTTAACTGCACTATGGAAGATGAATGCAGTATAGGTTGGTTCATAGTGTGCTAGTTTTCCATTTCTGGATTGAAAAGTATGCCTGATTGCAAACTTCAGAAACCTGGTAAACCCAATCCAACTTTCAGAACTAGAACTAAATTCTGTCACATCTGCCTGGTTTGTTACTCTCTAAAATGTCAAGACAATCCAATAAAATCATCTTGGATTTTCTTGTCTTAAAATTGGCACTGGTTTTGCTTATCTGGATATGCAGATTGAGAAGACATACTAAGCCGCCAGTGTCATCTATACTCTGTTTAGGTATGTAATATTTCTTCAGACAGGCTAGAGTCTTTTCGACTATATTTGAAATTTCAGCCCAATTTATGGTCCTGGTTTACCTGAAAATTTTAGTGACTTGATTTTTTCCAATTCAGGAATTTTCTGTGTTATTTTCGCAATGCTTGACCAGATTACCAAGACAGGAACTTAATAAAACTTTCCATGGTTATCATGCGGCAAATCACTAACAGGGTGTTTCTAACTCTTTGGTGAATAAAAAAATCAAGGGTCAAGGGGAAAGCTCGGAGCATGAATTCAAGCGGTTGTCATGACCAATGACAGTGACTCAAATATCTAAAAGTAAATGAAACAACATCAACCATCCAGACATAAGGAAGATACAGAATACAGAGGGATATATCAGCAGCATCAGCCAGGGTTTTTCACAGAAGGCTGTTTTCATGAATTTTCGATTTCTAAGATTCTTATTGCAGAATAGTAATGCAAGAGATATACTTAAGATAGAAAGGAAAAAAGTTAAGCTCTGTGAAGAAACAAACCGTCTCACTCAGTGAGTCACTGAATGCTTATGAAAAAGCAATAATATATGCCGAAAGAAAAATTGTAAGAAAGGCAGATCACTTTCCAATTTCCTGACCTTCATTTCCCGGGTTTCCATCGATTTGCATGTAAAGTTCACGTGCAGCCTCAATAATTCCTGAGTGCCCATAGTGTGGAAAAGATGAGGCCACAGTTTGCTTCACATACAAGCTAACATGATTGCCACTATAAATTAAAAGAAATAAAAAAAAATGATATTAGTAAAGTAGTGAATGGAGAGCCCAAAACACTTTTTAAAATGAAATGTAAAAAGTAAACATGCATGCAGCAGTGTGATAAATGAATAAAAAATAGAAGTCCAAGAGCTCATAGAAAAAATACTATATACCAGGGGAATTAATGTAGACTAGGATAGGGATATAACCAAGTCTCAATCTACAGGAACTTTAAACCAAAGAACAACCAAATACCAACCACACACCAAAGAAATCAGACCAGCAGAAAATTAAGCACACCAACAGCTATCGATTTCCACATCCAATATAATTTAGAACAGATCAGTATTTACCAAATAGAAAAGGAACCAGCAACAGTATTAGTAGGCTAACAGTCTCAGATCAATAGTAGATACCACAGAGAAAGAACAGGGCTGCCTTGACAGTCGATTCTGGTTCTGTTCTAATAAAACCACTACAGGACAAAAAATTCAGAGATTTCTGATATCTCACAAACCACCGGCCAGATGGGGCTCCAAACTGGATCGAGTTCCTCTCTAAAGGAGGGTAACCTCCTGTCAAAATCTCAGCCAGAGGTGATCAGGGATTGGGCCAGAACCATAGTTGTCACGGCGTCAAATCGATCCAAGGCGGTGGAGGGGTGGCTAATCGATTTGGCGATGAATCGCCCATTATGGCGTTGCCATGGCGGTCAAATCGCCCATGTGTCATTTTTTTATTTTTCCTATTTTCTAATGTTATTTAGTATGCTACTTTTTTATTTCCCCTATTCTCTAAAGTTATTTAGCATGCTACAAAACCTACAATATATACCCTATAACATATAAAACCAACATTAAGCAACATCAAATCATCAAAAATCAAGATAGCCCTATCAAAATCACCCAGCATTTTACAAAAAATCGACCGCCTGGTGAATCAGGTGTGACCTGGCGTCCATGGCGACGCCTATCAGCCAATGACAACCGCCATTTGTGAGTCACATAAATCGTAGCACTGCCATGAACTTTTTTTTTCTACCAGGACACCAAATCGCCGCCTTGGCGACGCCTAGGCGACGCCATGACAACTATGGCCAGAACAGAAGGTCGAAAATCCTCCCCAGAATACCTATAGCCTGGACAGAACTATTGTGAGAAAGAAGATAAATACCTGTAATGTTTAGCAGCAGCAAACCTTGAGAATAAAGCCAGAAAAATACTTGGAGAACAATAGAGAAATCCACTCGGGCTTCACACTGCAAAGTGTCAACTGGATCAGACACCAGTCCCTAAACCTTGATCAAACACAAGGGAGCCTCAACAGAGACCAGCGGCAGCAGCAAGCTTTCTTTTTCATAATTCAAATCGTGGGCTACTAATGAGCCTTCTCTTTATTTATAATAATGATGGGGTTACAAAATAGAAACTAAACTTAGTTCCCAAAAAACTGAAATAGGAAACTAATAAAATAGAAATTCTTCTAGCTACTAAAACTGAAAATAAAAACTAGCAAAATTAGAAGTTTACATAAAATAGCAACTACTTATTTTAGAAACTAAATAAGACTGAAATTTAGAAACTAAATAATGAAACTAGTGAACCCCATCACAGCCCAACTAAAAAGGAAAAAAACTAGTAATCTCGTACTTAATCTTAGAGCCCCTCTTTTAGACTCATAAAAGTGGCCCAATACACTCCAAACCACATGGACTGAAGGCCCAACACATATACAACCCAACCCTAGGCTTATTCCTAATAAAACAATTCTATTTTGGTTATTAATCTACATCAACTCTCCCCATCTTGAAAAAATTTGTCCTCGAATTTTGCAGTGATGAGGTGGGAACAACACGTGACCGTAACCATTCCCAAACAGAATTCAGGTTGCTTGTAGACTTTTGGAAGGTAGTCTTCAAGGCGTGGAGCTTTCTCTTCAAAAAACCATGATGGCATAACTAACTCTATATGCTCAACCTCTGAATCAATACCAACTGTGAATGTCTTGTCATCGTGTGTATAGAGTCATCAATGTTGATAACCTTCTCATCAAGGATTGGAACAAACTCTTCCTTCTCATCATGAATCTCAAAGACTTGTTGTGGAGTTCTCTCAATCACTACCTCATCTTCCACGGCTTTAGTCTTGTCTACTATGCTCTCTTCAATGTAGAATCCTTCAGTGGAGTTTTCTTCTATGGTTTCAGACACCAAGACATTACTAATCACATGAATGCCATAAGTGTCATCATCATTAGTGTCTTCCAGGTCATAGCCATACCCACCATCATCATTATCTTCCAAGGGGTAAGGATAAAGAGCTGATTCATCTTTCTCATTGGAGTCTTCAACTTCAGCCACTGCATTAACCCTTTGCTTATGTGGCCAAAACTTAACAAAGTGTCCTACCTCTTGACAATGAAAACACTGTACCTTGTTATTACCTGTCATGGGTGCCTTTCCTTTGTAATCAGTCCATGGAGTAATGGCCTTTGGGGGTGCTGTACTACTAGGTTTAGTGGCTGAAAATTTTTTCTTGACCTCCCCAGCTTGAAAACCAAACCTTCTACCTAATTGTGCTATAAGCTCCTCTGCTCGTAGGGTCTTGTCAAAGCAATCCCTCACCGAGTACACATCAACAACACCAATTCCCCTTGTTGATTTCAGCTCGCAATCCCAGTCGAAACCGAGATAGTAGTTGCCTCTCATTCTCCCTTATGCTTGTGCGAGAATAAAGTGCATCAAACCTGTTCATGTATTCTACAACAGTCATAGTCCCTTGACGAAGAGAGTTCAGCTGATCTTGTATGCGAGCTCTGAAGTTACGTGGCAAGTATTTGTCAAATAGTTCAAGCTTCATCTCCTCCCAAGTAGTAGGCTCTCTACCACGGTCTTCCAATTCTTGCTCATAGGTTCTCCACCAATTACGGGCAGCCTCAATTAGCTTAGCACGAGCTAGTTTCATCTTTCGTTCCTCAGGTAGGTCATAATAGTCAAAATAATCATCTAATGCAGCTACCCAATCATAGAACAATTGGGGGTCATGTCTACCATCAAACTCTTTCAAATCAAGCTTAATCTTCTATGAATCTCTTGAGTACTTCTGATGTGCAGGACGTTTAGTCTCAAAATAACCCCTTATGTGTTCTTCAAAAGTAGGTTGCTCTACAGAAACCCTCTGTGGTGCTCTCAAATTAGGGATAGGTCTCCTATTAGCCAACTGAGTAGTTACATTCAATGGGACTTCTACCTCAGGTGGTGTATGAGAGCCACAGGTAGGTTGTTGTGGTTGGGTCTCCATGGTCAAACAACCTTTCATTCATAACTTGTTGTTCAGTCCACAAGGCTTGCTGTTCAGCCTTCAGTTCAGCTCTCATATTTTGTAGCATCTCCATAATAGTAGCTAAAGTGGGAGTGTGGTTCTCAGCCATGCTCTGATACCACTTAATGTAAACTAGGATAGGGGTCTAACCAAGTCTCAATGTACAGGAACTTTTAAACCAAGAACAATCAAATACCAACCATACACCAAAGAAATAAGACTAGCAGAAAATTAAGCACACCAACAGCTATCGATTTCTGCATCCAAGATGATTTAGAACAGATCAGTATTTATCAAATAGAAAAGGAACTAGCAGCAGTATTAGTAGGCTAACAGTCTCAGATCAACAGTAGATACCACAGAGACAGAACAGGACTGCCTTCACAGTCGATTCTGGTTCTGCTCTAATAAAACCACTACAGGACAAAAAATCAGAGATTTCTAATATCTCACAAACCACCAACTAGATGGGGCTGCAAACTGGATCGAGTTCCTCTCTAAAGGAGGGTAACCTCCTGTCAAAATCTCAGCCAGAGGTGATCAGGGATTGGGCCAGAACAGAAGGTCGAAAATCCTCCCCAGAATACCTTTCGCCTGGACAGAACTATTGTGAGAAAAAAGATAAATACCTGTAATGTTTAGCAGCAGCAAACCTTGAGAATAAAGCCAGAAAAATACTTGGAGAACAGTAGAGAAATCCACTCGGGCTTTACACCGCAGAGTGTCAACTGAATCAAACACCAATCCCTAAACCTTGATCAAACACAAGGGAGCCTCAACAGAGACCAGCGGCAGCAGCAAGCTTTCTTTTTCATAATTCAAATTGTGGGCTACTAATAAGCCTTCTCTTTATTTATAATAGTGATGGGGTTACAAAATAGAAACTAAACTTAGTTCCAAAAAACTGAAATAGGAAACTAGTAAAATAGAAACTCTTCTAGTTACTAAAACTGAAAATAGAAACTAGCAAAATTAGAAGCTTACATAAAATAGCAACTACTTATTTTAGAAACTAAATAAGACTGAAATTTAGAAACTAAATAATGAAACTAGTGAACCCCATCACAGCCCAACTAAAAAGAAAACTAATGAAGAAAGGGAACTCACTAGTAATCCCGTACTCAATCTTAGAGCCCCTCTTTTAAACCCATAAAAGTGACTCAATACACTCCAAACCACATGGACTGAAGGCCCAACATATTTACAACCCAACCCTAGGCTTTTCCTAATAAAATAAGCCTATTTTGGTTATTAATCCGCATTAGGAATTAAACATCAAATGCTCATTTCTTTGGCCACCCAATACAAAGGAGCTGATAACACCCTGTGAATTGAGGTGTATTGGTTGTTAAACACTAATCACTGATACTTGTGTGCATGTGGTTGTGCATCAGTGCATTCCCAAATCTAGTCTTCACTATATTTCCTTTTTTCATTTAATATCAATGGCGAAAGTATTTTATTAGCCTCAAATACCATTAGGGTATGGATCAATTACATAATTCATGGATCTATGATCAATAAATTAAAAATCTGAGACAGAGGTAGTTTTTCTCACAGTAGCAAGAAAGCTTGGTGCAAGGTGAGCAAGCAATAGTTTCACTCGTTGCTTTCACGCTATGGTTCTTCACCTATTCTGTTAATTTAGGGGAAAATGTGATGTGATCACCCGCACCCCACCCCCACCCCCAACCAAAGAAGGGGGAAAAAAAACAAAAAGGTCTTGCTGTGTTGAGTTGTAAATAGACCCTCTTCAGCAATTCCTTTTAGTTAAAGTTCAGTAACCTTAAAATCCTTTTTAACTACTTGTATACATATCATCATGGCCTAAACTTGCTCCTTTCGGGCTATTCAAGAGGCACCATTTTTCTCTAATCTTGTGACTACTATTTATGGTCTTATTACAAAACCTAAACTATCTCAATCATAGCTGTCACGGAATCTAGGCAACCCAAGGCATTGGAGGGGGCTAAGATGCAAGGCAACAGCAACAAGGTGACCAAGGCGCTTAGACTCCTAGGCGACGGCTTGCAACTATATCTCAATACAGATTACAGAGTAAATTTCAATGTTTCTCAAATCCATTTATTTGATTCCATCTTTCCTATTAGCGCTATTCATTCATCTCGGAATCCAAATCTTGGCAAAGCTCCATAAATTTACAAATTTATTAATTCTACAACATTTTGCATCATAAAGCATATCCTGCCAACTTTGCATTCATAATTTTCCAGGTCTGAAAAGTTGTCTGTCACACCCCGTTCACCCTGAACCGGAGCGGTGACCGAGTTAACACCGGTTAACCCAAACCTGCCAGGATCATCAGATACTGTATTCCACCACAGCATACACACACTAACATCAATTCATCATATCAGCGGAAGACTAAGTTTTACCTGTAAATAATTCCCATATACTTGATACCCAATTGGTAATACAATAAATATATACATTTGGGCCCGAAGGCATAATATATACACAAAAAGAATAAAGTTCAAATATCAAGTATATACAAGAATTAACCAAAATCATCAGAGTACACAGCTCGGCTCGGTCTCAAGGCTGGAGCTCAGCTCGGCCTCAGAACTGCTGTCTCGCAGCACAGCTCTCACACGCGCAGTCTATGCCGTGCTCAAACTCCTCAGGGGTCCACCAGTCCTCATCAGGAAACTCGACTGCGGGACCCACCCCAAGCTCCTCAGATGCATGACCTGCAAAATCATCTAAAAAGGGGTGTACACGTGGAATGAGCTCACTAGCTCAGTAAGTAGAGAGGTGGACTACACACAACAGTCCACACATCACAACACATCATATGCACTACATGCCATGCAAATCATTTTAGATCACATACACCTAATCAACATTACTAAGTCTTTGGTTTTAGTGCTACTACAACCACAGTGCGCGTATACTCCGGGTACGAGCCGCGAACTCCCTCCCGCGATACGCCCATAGGGCTGTTGGAGAAGGCCCACCGTGAGTACTCGGAAAAATAAGACAATGCCGTCCACCGGCTCTCAACAGAAATGTAAATAAATTAAATGACAGTGCTGACTCCAGCAATTTAAAAGCAGTACGATTGGCCCTCTTGAAATACCACCGGGGTTGCCGGCTGTCCTACACGACTCGCCGGGCGTAATGCCTAACCGCCACAGTGTCCGACAACCGCGACCCCTGCTTCCCCCCAAATGGCAACCCAACACCTCAAACCCTGTTGGGAAGGGTCGTAGCACGGGATGGTGAGAATCCTAATACCGCATGCTCCTATATGCAGTACGACTGCATAGTGCCTCCGTGTCCCATACCACGGGCCACCAATGCATTCGTTTCCAAGCCGACCACGGCATCTAATCTATCAATGCATTATGCAACATGATGTCCACATTCAACATATAACATCTCATTTAATTTTGCAATTGAAAGTAAACATAGCATATATGCACATCAATGAGTGGAATGACTAATCTATATAGCATATTCATGATGACATGACTAAATTAGATATAGTTATATGAATGCCAAACAAATGCCTTGAAACAAGGTCAAACGTCCTCTCTCCACTTACTTGTAGCGCACAAGGATTCCCGCTCGGTACGGGTGAGATCCGGAGCGAATCGGGAAGGCTTTGGTGAACCTAACAAAATTGAGCGGGGTTAGTACTTCACCAATTTAGAATCAAAATTAATGAAATCCGACGTCAAAATCGTGTTTAGAACGTCGAAAGAAGGTCCCACGTCCGATTTGGGCTCAATCGGACCTAAGAATCAAATTCTGTCCACTCGGGTGGGTCACTCAGGTGGGTTGTCCACCCACCGGTCCAACCCGCCGGTTTGGGACCGGCGGGTAGGGACCCGCCGGTAGGACCCGCCGGTCCTACCCGCCGGTTTGGCCAGGGACCCCCTGGTCCTCTCGGGTGGGTGTCTCAGGTGGGTAGGGACCCACCGGTTGTACCCGCCGGTTTTGGCGGAAAAACCCCAGTTTCTTCTCATCTTCCTCCATTCCTTGGGGACCCAAATGGGGCTTTTCTCAACCCATTCCTCACACCTTTAAAGTCCTATAGGATGGTTCTAGCTTAGATCTAAGTTAGATTCAAGTGAGGGGAACCATCTACCTTCTTTGCTCAAGAATGACTTCAAACCCTCCAAATCACTTCCAACTCACAATGCTCCTTCTACCTTGTCAATATCTCTTCAAATCCTTCAAGATCAACACATAAATCATCTATTAAACCTTAGATCCATCATTTCAAAGGGTGTTTACAAGATCTTAAGAAACCATACTCGAATCAAGGGTTTAAAGCGTGGGTATGGTGAATGTTCATAAAACCCAGCTTTTCTTACCTCCAACTGTAGATCTCGAGTTGAAGATTACTCTCCCGGCACCGGAATGGCAAGATCGAGCTTCGGCGCCACTGAAATCCTCCCTTTCTTCCTCTTCCTTTCTTCTTCCCTTTCCTTTTTCTCTTTCTCTTTACTTTTCTCACCAAACGTACGGGGTAATAAATGGAAGAAAAGAAGTCATAAAGCTTTATATACTATTCCTACTTAAGTGAATAGTGATGGATGGGTCACTCAGGTGGGTGGGTGTACCCACCTGACATACCCATCCAAGAGTCAAAACTTGGGATTTTGACCGGGCTCGGACCTCGGCTCGGACCTCACCCCAGGCATACGATGTAGCATACGTATATACCTTAAAATACGGATATAATACCTGTTTTATCCGTACATAGCCTTATGGTAGGTGCACGTACACGGTTTGGGCACTCCCGTCTCTTCTGGCACTGGCTCGGACTTGTCGGGCCAGCCGGTGTTTAAGGTCACCCGTGCCATCATAGCCCATAATGAACTCGCTCTAACATCCTCTGGCTCGGTTCCTGCATGGTTAAACCGGTTCAACCGCGAAATCAGACCGGGTTTAAGAAGTGGGATATTACATTACCCACCCCTTCTGAAAAATTTCGTCCTCGAAATTGCGTACCTGGTTGATCAAAAAGATAAGGGTATTTGGCTCGCATTTCTTCTTCTACCTCCCAAGATGCTTCTTCAAGTGAATGACCAGCCCATCGCACCTTTACATAGGAAATGGAGCGGTTGCGAAGGGTTTTCACCTTCCGGTCCAAAATTTCAGCTGGCTGTTCTGTGTAGGTCATATCAGCTTCTAGGTACCCTGGTTCCACGGGTAGTACATGAGATGGATCATGCACGTACTTCTTCAGCATGGATATATGGAATACATTGTGAACATTTCCAAGCGAAGGTGGCAGAGCAAGCATGTAGGCTACTGAGCCAACCCGGGACAAGATCTCAAATGGTCCCATGTATCTTGGGCTCAACTTCCCCTTTCTGTGAAACCTTTGCAACCCTTTAGTAGGAGAGATCTTGAGAAATACCTTTTCTCCTGGCTGAAATTCAATCTCCTTCCTGCGGGTGTCTGCATAGTTCTTTTGACGGGACTGAGCTGCTTTAATCCGTTCTCTAATAACGTCGACTTTGTCACAAGTCATCTGGATCATCTCCGGTCCTAACATTCGTCGTTCACCTACCTCATCCCAATACAAAGGAGTTCTGCATTTTCTGCCATATAACGCTTCATATGGAGCCATCCCAATTGTAGCTTGGTAACTATTATTATATGCAAACTCCATAAGAGGTATATATTCTTCCCAGCTGCCACTCATCTCCATTGCACATGCCCTGAGCATGTCTTCTAAGATCTGTATGGTTCGCTCCGACTGACCGTCCGTCTGTGGATGAAAAGCTGTACTCAAATTTAGCTGCGATCCCAAGGCACGCTGTAAGCTTTTCCAGAATCTGGAAGTGAACCTTGGGTCCCTATCTGAAACAATGCTCACTGGCACTCCATGTAAACGCACTATGTTGTCCATGTAAAGTTGTGCTAGTCTTGGCCATGGAGAACTTGGTCTTGATAGGAATGAAGTGGGCAGTCTTGGTAAGCCGATCCACAATCACCCATATCGCATCCATTCCCTTAGGTGTACCTGGTAGTCCGGTGACGAAGTCCATTGTAATCCTTTCCCACTTCCATTCTGGCACTAGGAGTGGCTGAAGGGTACCATAAGGTCGATGCCTCTCAGCTTTCACCTTCTGGCAGGTAAGACAAGTTGCTACATACAAAGCTATGGTGACTTTCATGCTTGGCCACCAATAACTCTGTTTGAGGTCTTTATACATTTTGGTACTTCCTGGGTGGAGTGAGTACTCGGAGCTATGTGCTTCTCTCACTATCTTATCTTGTATATCCAAATCATCGGGTACACACAATCTGTCTCAAAACATCAATGCCCCATCACTGGCTAAAGCAAAATCTGGGTCGTTCATTGTTTGGTCTTGAACCTTAACTCTGATCCGCTGCAATTCAGGATCCAAAGGTTGCTTCATTATCACTTCTTGCCTAATTGTCGGATGCACCTGTAGAGCCGATAAGGATACCGTCAACCATTTAAGGTTTTCTGGTTGAGGTTCAAGCTCTAGGGTTGCCCCTTCATACAAGAGGGTTTCATCCATTAGCATCGCTTCTTGCACAAGTAGTGAGCTGACTGCTAAGCATGAAAGCGACACAGTCTGTGTCTTCCGACTCAATGCATCTGCCACTACATTAGCCTTGCCGGGATGATACTGAATATCGCAGTCATAATCCTTCATGAGTTCAAGCCATCTTCTCTGTCTCATATTCAAATCCTTCTGGGTGAAGAAGTATTTCAGGCTTTTGTGATCACTGTATATCTCACACTTCTCCCCATACAAATAGTGTCGCCAGATCTTAAGGGCAAAAATGACTGCAGCTAGTTCCAAGTCATGAGTAGGGTAGTTCTTCTCATATTCCTTTAGTTGTCGAGATGCATATGCTATTACCTTACCGCGTTGCATGAGAACACAACCCAAACCAACTTTGGAAGCATCCGTATAAACTGTCATCTCACCTGTGCCTTCAGGAATAGTCAGCACCGGGGCAGTCACCAACTTTGCTTTTAATTCCTGGAAGCTCTTCTCACATTCCTCTGCCCAGTCGAATTTCACACCCTTTTTCGTCAACTTGGTCATTGGTGCTGAGATCCGAGCAAAATTCTCGATGAAACGCCGGTAATATCCAGCTAAACCCAGGAAACTTCTAATTTCAGTAACATTCTTGGGACTTTCCCATTCCACTACTGCTTTTACCTTAGCAGGATCTACTTCGATTCCAGCTTTAGACACTACGTGCCCCAGGAATCCAACTTGTTCAAGCCAGAATTCACACTTACTGTACTTGGCAAACAACTGTTGATCTCTCAATCTCTGTAACACCATTCTCAAGTGTTGAGTGTGCTCCTCTTCGTTCTTGGAGTAGATCAAGATATCGTCAATAAAAACAATTACCCATTTGTCGAGCACATCCTGGAATACTCGATTCATTAGATCCATGAATGTTTCCGGTGCATTGGTTAACCCGAATGACAACACTAGGAACTCATAATGTCCGTATCGAGTCCTAAATGCTGTTTTGGGTATATCACTACTCTTTATCTTGAGCTGATAATAGCCGGACCAAAGGTCTATCTTCGAAAATACCCTGGCTCCTTGCAACTGATCGAATAAATCATCAATGCGTGGGAATGGATACCGGTTCTTAATGGTTAGCTTATTCAACTCCCGGTAATCTATGCACATACGCAAACTACCATCCTTCTTCTTGACAAACAACACCGGGGCACCCCAAGGTGAAACACTTGGGCGAATAAACCCCTTTTCCAATAGTTCCTGCAACTGCATCTGCAACTCCTTCAATTCAGCTGGTGCCATCCTATATGGAGCCTTAGATACTGGAGCTGCTCCAGGAGTCAAGTCTATGGCAAACTCCAACTCTCTATCAGGTGGTAAATGCATCAGATCATCTGGGAAAACATCGGGAAACTCCTTAACCACTTTTACTTCTTCTAGAGGTGTAACTCTCGCATCAACATCGAGTACCGAGGCTATGAAACCCTGACATCCACTTTCTAGCAACTTTACCGCTTGGAGAGCGGAGACGAGGACCTTCCTCACCCTTTTCATTGTGTCTGCTCGGTACACCCACTCTTTCCCTTCGACATCTGTCACCTTAATCAGCCTTTCCGCACAGATCACGTTAGCTCGATGAGCCGACAACCAATCCATACCCAATATAACATCAAAATTCTGCATATTGAACTTAATGAGTTGCGCATCAAAGTTCTTCCCACTAATCTCCACCGGGTACGGTCCATACACTTCCTTCAGCTGTGCAATCTTACCAATAGGCATACTAACAATCATTCCCTGGTCTAGGATCCTGGGTGACATCCCAAGCTTCCCTACAAACCTCTTGGATTCGAATGAATGAGTAGCTCCTGAATCAAATAAAACATAGGCTGGTATGCCCAATATGGGTAGAATACCTAGTATAACAATGTATATAATTTCAGCAGGTCATCAATATTAATCATAATGAACTTCTTAATTTAAAATGTACCTGCTACAACTTCTGTACTAGCCTCAGCTTCCTCGGCTGATAGGGCATACATCCTTCCCTGCGGTTGATTGCCTCGAGGCAAGGGAGGTCGGTAAGCAGAGGGCTGACTGGAGGGCAAGGCTGGTCGGGACCGACAGTCTTTCGCATAATGCCCATAGGAATGGCAGTTGAAGCAGCGAATCTGAGACGTCGGAACTGGAGCGGGGCCCCTCGGCACTTGACCCGCTGCAGATGGAGGTCGAGGTGGCCTTGGAGCTGTAGGAGCCACACTAGTGTTCGGGCGGACAGAGGTTGAACCCGAACCACCAACTGGCCTAGGAGGATAGCCGGATGGCCTATAGGGCTGCCTATACATAGGCCTCGAACTATATGATCCACGGTATGCCTTGGAGGAATTTCCCACATCTGGGAATGGATTTGATCTCTTCCACAGTCCAGGAGTGAGGGACTGTTCACCCTTTTGCTTATCTTCCATTATTTTGGCCTTCTGTACAATCTGGCCATAATCGGTCAAATCCAAGACTTCCAGCACCGACCCAATAGACGCTTTTAGGCCCTTTAGGAACCTTGTGCCTTCTCTTCAGCTGTTCGCATATGCCTTGGGGCAAAATGGAATAAACTTTCGAACTGTTGCTGATACTCAAGGACAGTCTTACCTCCTTGAGTTAAGGCCATGAACTCAGTCTCCTTCCGATCTCTGAAACTGCGCGGATAATGGTTATCCAAGAACAATTCCTTAAACTGCTCCCAAGTAGGTTCTGGATGAGCAGCCATCAATATAGGCTTGGAGGCTTGCCACCAAGAATTTGCCTCTTTCTTGAGTTGTAACCCAGCACAAATGAGCTTCTGGGCATCTGTGCACTCAAGCACCTCAAATATCTTCTCCAATTCTTGGATCCATTGATCCGGTTCTAGAGGATCACTCCCCACCTTAGAGAATACCGGTGGTAAGTTCCTCTTGAACGACTCTACCACCCTTGACGTATTACTCGTAGCTGGGAAGTTAGGAGCATAGGCAGGATAGTAGGAGTATGGATGAGGCATCCCATGCTGAGGAATACCGAATGGTGGGATTGGAGGTGTACCCACTTGTGGTCCCGTTCCCGACCCTACAGGTGGGTCCTGCGGAGTGTGTACTCGGGGAGGTTGACCCGGTTGAGAAAAATCCAACTGTTGCTGGATGGCAGTCATAAATGCTTGCTGTTGTTGAAGCATTTGTTGTTGGAAAGCTTGTTGAGACTGCTGAATTATTGTAGCAACATCTCCCGGTGTAATGACCGGTGGAGGGTCTGGGAGTGCAGTCATAGGTGGGTCCCCATGTGCCCCACCCTGACCATGGGTCTCTGCAGGTAGTGGAGGTGAGGTATGCCCCACAGAACGGGCCCCTCTGGGATTTTGTGGTCGACCGACCCGACGAGGACCCCGCGAGGTACCTCGGGCATTACCACCGGATCTAGTACGTACCATCGTATCACTTGTACCTGGAACATATCACACACCATATTGGTTAAACACCATAAACTGATTTAGGCACACAATCATATGCCATTCTGTGAGGTGTTGTAGTGTATGATAGCCTGTAATTAGTCATAGTTTAATTCCAAGATACGGGCGAAGTTCACAACATACATGCTAATGATCCCACTTGACCGTAGCATATTGATCATAGGATTAATATCCACCATAAACCAATGAATTCATAATAGGAGAAGAGAAGGGAAAAGACAAGAAGGAAAATTTTCAAAATTTTAAAATTTTTCCCTTCTGTCCAAACCGGTGGGATGAACCGGCGGGTAGGGACCCGGTCTGACCCGCCGGTCCCAGCACCCCAAACCGGCGGGTGTCACCGGCGGGTAGGGACCCGCCGGTCTGACCCGCGGTCCTGCCCGTGATAAAACACGAACAGGGCCAGAAAGGCCCTGTTTTGTCTGTCACTCTCACTCTCTCCCCTCTCTTTCTTCCTTTTCCTCTTGGACGATTTTGGGAGTCTACTCGGCGCTCCTACTCGCGGTTCCACTCATCCACACGGCGCTTTAGTGAAGAGTCAACTCGTCTTCATCCAAGTAAGTTCCTCTTCTTCTCCTTTTTCCAGAATTTCAATTTGGGTGAAATGCTTGAATAGGATTTACTTTCTAGACTTTCTTTCTCTATTTTTCACCATAGTATAGTCATTCCATGTGTTTATGATGATTCTACTGTGCTCATTTGTAGTGTATAGGATTCATCACTCTTTATTTGGAGAAAAACCCAAATTGATGCCCTAGGTTCTCAAATTTGGGGTTTCTTCAATCCTTACTGTTTTTCTCAAATTGATGACTCCTTTGTAATGCATTTCGCTTGTTTTATGCTAGATATGATTTAGATTTCATTGAATCATCCATTATGCTTGAAATCCCCATGTATTTCCCATGAAAATTCCTATTTTTGTCTTGGTTTCCTAAATTTTCATCCCATACTTGTATTCTTCTAATTCCATAACCTATTTGGGGTATGTTCTTGCAAATTTCGACATCCCATTACTGTGGCATTTCGTTCTAGACCCTAGTTTCAAACTTTTACTTCACTATGAATGGGTTGGTGAATCGAAACCGAACCCTTCCATGTTATTTATGCTCATTCTCTCCTTTGCTGTCGTTTTACTGTTTTGGCATGTTTCTATGCGTTGTCATCTACCATGTTTCATATCCTAAGTTTCCCATCGTTCTCAGATTGTCGCCGTTCCCGTTTTGCATAAATTGGATTTTGGGTTTCCCTTCTTTAATGCTGCTGTCTTTTATTGCTGTACTAACCCAACTTCCTTTTCTTATTGCCAGGATGTCTTCACGCACCGGCAGAGGACCATCTTCCTCTGGCGTTCGACGCAAGACCACCGCTTCTAAGCGGAAAAGTGCGGAGACCAGCACTTCAGCTCATCGCACAGGGAGACCTGCACCTGCTCAGTCTGACCCTTCAGACTACGATGAGGAGCACTTCACTAGTGCAGAGGCCGCAGCCAACTGGCCCAACTTCCTGAAGGGGCCAGTGTTGATGGAAAAGACCGTGGTAGTCGAGGACTTCCACAAGGCCAGGCTTCAGGAGAGGTTCTCAGCATTGGGCTGGGACTCGATTCTTCAGGTAGACCGACCGTGCTACGAGCAGCTCGTCCGTCGGTTTTATTGCAACCTGGAGGTATCGTATCAGTACGGGGAATTCACTATCAGCAGCCTGGTGAAGGGAGTGGATATCCAGCTGACGGTAGGCACCTTGGCCAGCATATTGGGTATATCGGCGGTGGGACACCGATACTACAGTCCCCCCAGGAGTAGGCCTCAGGGACCGTTCATGAGCATGGAGACACCGGACTTCATCTACGAGACCATCTGCGGCAGCAGCAGTCGCCCGGAGTCCGAGACATCTTTCTTCCCTGAGGTCCGTCTCTTCGCCCGGTTGATCCAGTTCAACCTGCTCCCCAGGGGAGGTCATCGGAACCAGGGAGGTTTCATGGCGGCTTTCATAGCATTTTGTATTTTCACAGCCGCAGAGGGAGGCGGGGAGCACTTGTGCCTTCCCTATATCATCCTCAGAGCGATGGAGCACCATGCTTCCCACCCAGAGGACGGAGGATTCCCCTACGGCAGGATCCTCACTAGGATCTTCGAGTTCTTCGGGGTGGATCTGAGCGGAGAGGAGGGGAAGACTCCGGCTGATAGGTTCGATCGGAGCAACCTCTTGAAGATGGGGCTCCATACCCTCATGGATTCACCTCCTAGATCGGGAGCTAGAGAGGTAGGGGTAGGAGGGCTGCCCCTGTAGAGGATGTCCTCATGGAGGAGGAGTCCAGTGAGGAGGATGAGGACTACGTTCCTCAGGGCGAGGAGGAGGATCTGATGGGCGGCAGCATCCCTGAGGAGGTGCCTCAGGAGTCGAGAGGTCCGGGTCCTAGTTCTTCCAGAGCTGCAGCCCCACCACCTGAGAGTGGCGACTACGACTACGAGGGCAGGACAGCCTCCATGCGGGCCTTGCAGGATGGCCAGGTCCAGATACTGAGGCGGCTGGACGAGATTGCCTCCAGGCAGACCACCTTGGAGGATTCCTTCCGTAGGCTGGGTCAGGACTTGGACACCAGGGCCAATGCTATCTCAGCAGACTATGGCCGGCTTCGGAGGGAGGTACAGGTGGTGAACGCGAGGTTCGATTATTACGATCACCGCTTCGATGTTAACTCCAGGCCTCCAGCGAACGTGGTGATCATCGACGACGATGACGACGCCCAGTGAGGGCTTGGCTTGCCCACCCAGCTATTTATCCATTTTGCTCTTTTTGTAGACATTGTACCTTTCTTTATTCTCACTCCTTGTAATTGCAATGTAACTTGATTTCATTTATGGAATGAAATATCTTTGGATAATGGATTGTTGTGGTGTTTTCATATGTGGAGTACCTGTGTGGTTTTGTGGTGATGTGATTTTTCTATCTGTGCCCTTGGTTATATTATTATCTGTTGTTTATCAGGTTTTGTGTAAAATTTTTGGAAATTCCATTTTACGCCGTTATGCTGCCGAAATTTCGTCAAAATAGCACTTTATAGGTTATAGTACCATCTAATTACCTTTTATCTACACTCACGCATGCCATGAATGCAACTTATAATATAACCCCATTTTATACTTTCTTTCTTTGACTTTTAAATCTTTAAAGCTTTTATATTAGCCCAACCCCATTTTCCTATTATAGAGTCTACGGGATTCTAATGGTATGCTGTGAGTGAAGCAGAGCATCACGCTCTGATACCACCGTTTGTCACACCCCGTTCACCCTGAACCGGAGCGGCGACCGAGTTAACACCGGTTAACCCAAACCTGCCAGGATCATCAGATACTGTATTCCACCACAGCATACACACACTAACATCAATTCATCAGATCAGCGGAAGACTAAGTTTTACCTGTAAATAATTCCCATATACTTGATACCCAAATGGTGATACAATAATTATATACATTTGGGCCCGTAGGCATGATATATACACAAAAGAATGAAGTTCAAATATCAAATATATATAGAAATCATCAAATCATCAGAGTACACAGCTCGGCTCGGTATCAAGGCTGGAGCTCAGCTCGGCCTCAGAACCGCTGTCCCGCAGCACAGCTCTCACACGCGCAGTCTACGCCGTGCTCAAACTCCTCAGGGGTCCACCAGTCCTCCTCAGGAAACTCGACTGTGGGACCCACCCCATGCTCCTCAGATGCATGACCTGCAAAATCATCTAAAAAGGGGTGCACACGTGGAATGAGCTCACTAGCTCAATAAGTAGAGAGGTGGACCACACACAACAGTCCACACATCATCATATGCACTACATGCCATGCAAGTCATTTTAAATCACATACACCTAATCAACATTACTAAGTCTTTGGTTTTAGTGCTACTACAACCACAGTGCGCGTATACTCCGGGTACGAGCCGCGAACTCCCTCCCGCGATACGCCCATAGGGCAGTTGGAGAAGGCCCACCGTGAGTACTCGGAAAAATAAAGACAATGCCGTCCACCGGCTCTCAACAGAAATGTAAATAAATTAAATGACAGTGCTGACTCCAGCAATTTAAAAGCAGTACGATTGGCCCTCTTGAAATACCACCGGGGTTGCCGGCTGTCCTACACGACTCGTCGGGCGTAATGCCTAACCGCCACAGTGTCCGACAACCGCGACCCCTGCTTCCCCCCAAGTGGCAACCCAACACCTTAACCCCTGTTGAGAAGGGTCGTAGCACGGGATGGTGAGAATCCTAATACCGCATGCTCCTATATGTAGTACGACTGCATAGTGCCTCCGTGTCCCATACCACGGGCCACCAATGCATTCGTTTCCAAGCCGACCACGGCATCTAGGCTATCAATGCATTATGCAACATGATGTCCACATTCAACATATAACATCTCATTCAATTTGCATTTGAAAAGTAAACATAGCATATATGCACATCAATGTGTGAAATGACTATTCTATATAGCATATTCATGATGACATGAGTTATATGAATGCCAAACAAATGCCTTGAAACAAGGCCAAACGTCCACTCTCCACTTGTAGCGTACAAGGAGTCCCGCTCGGTACGGGTGAGATCCGGAGCGAATCGGGTAGACTTTGGTGAACCTAACAAAATTGAGCGGGGTTAGTACTTCACCATTTTAGAATCAAAGTTAATGAAATCCGATGTCAAAATCGTGTTTAGAACGTCGAAAGAAGGTCACACGTCCGATTTGGGCTCGATCGGACCTACGGATCACCTTCGGGGCCACTCAGGTGGGTCAGACAGGTGGGCTGTCTACCCACCGGTCCTACCCGCCGGTTTGGACCGGCGGGTATGGACCCGCCGGTAGGACCCGCCGGTCCTACCCGCCGGTTAGGCCAGGGACCCCCTGGTCCTCTCGGATGGGTGTCTCAGGCGGGTAGGGACCCACCGGTTGTACCCGCCGGTTTTGGCGGAAAAACCCCAGTTTCTTCTCAACTTCCTCCATTCCTTGGGGACCCAAATATGGCTTTTCTCAACCCATTCTTCACACCTTTAAAGTCCTATAGGATGGTTCTAGCTTAGATCTAAGTTAGATTCAAGTGAGGGGAACCATCTTACCTTCTTTGCCCAAGAATGACTTCAAACCCTCCAAATCACTTCCAACTCACAATACTCCTTCTACCTTGTCAATATCTCTTCAAATCCTTCAAGATCAACACATAAATCATCTATTAAACCTTAGATTCATCATTTCAAAGGGTATTTACAAGATCTCAAGAAATCACACTCGAATCGAGGGTTTAAAGTTCGGGTATGGTGAACGTTCATAAAACCCAACTTTTCTTACCTCCAACTGTAGATCTCGAGTTGAAGATTACTCTCCCGGCACCGGAGTGGCAAGATCTAGCTTCGGCGCCACGAAATCCTTCCTTTCTTCCTCTTCCTTCTTCTTCCTTTTCTTTTCTCTCTCCTCTTTACTTTTCTCACCAAACGTACGAGGGTAATAAATGGAAAGAAAAGAAATCATAAAGTCTTATATACTATTCCTAATTAAGTGAATAGTGTCGGATGGGTCACTCAGGTGGGTGGGTGTACCCACCTGCCATACCCTCCCGAGAGTCAGAACTTGGGATTTTGACCGGGCTCGGACCTCGGCCCAAACCCCACCTCAGGCATACATTGTAGCATACGTATATATCTTAAAATACAGATATAATACCTGTTTTATCCGTACATAGCCTTATGGTAGGTGCACGTACACGGTTTGGGCACTCCCGTCTCTTCTGGCACTGGCTCGGACTTGTCGGGCCAGCCGGTGTTTAAGGTCACCCGTGCCATCATAGCCCATAGGGAACCCGCTCTAACATCCTCTGGCTCGGTTCCTACATGGTTAAACCGGTTCAATCGCGAAATCAGACCGGGTTTAAGAAGCGGGATATTACATGGGTGGTTTTTGTTGGGTTTGTTGTTTTTTTTTTTTTTTTTTTTTT
>NW_024870649.1:102149-115760 GCF_013358625.1 Macadamia integrifolia
CTTTTTCTCTTTCTCTTTACTTTTCTCACCAAACGTACGGGGGTAATAAATGGAAGAAAAGAAGTCATAAAGCTTTATATACTATTCCTACTTAAGTGAATAGTGATGGATGGGTCACTCAGGTGGGTGGGTGTACCCACCTGACATACCCATCCAAGAGTCAAAACTTGGGATTTTGACCGGGCTCGGACCTCGGCTCGGACCTCACCCCAGGCATACGATGTAGCATACGTATATACCTTAAAATACGGATATAATACCTGTTTTATCCGTACATAGCCTTATGGTAGGTGCACGTACACGGTTTGGGCACTCCCGTCTCTTCTGGCACTGGCTCGGACTTGTCGGGCCAGCCGGTGTTTAAGGTCACCCGTGCCATCATAGCCCATAAGGAACTCGCTCTAACATCCTCTGGCTCGGTTCCTGCATGGTTAAACCGGTTCAACTGCGAAATCAGACCGGGTTTAAGAAGTGGGATATTACATTGTCAGTCACACTCAGAAAGCAATTCAGAACAAACTAAAATTTTCCACCGAAGCCAATATTCTTTAAGTAAATCCTCAGTCTTTCTGCCTGAAGACAATAGCTTAGATGATGTAAATGGCTGCTTATAGATGCAGTAAAACTAACAAAACAAGTATAATTTCTTCAATATTAAAAGCATGATGGATCTAATAATAGCTTTCCTCCCACCCAAGATCAAGAGAAAGGAATCAGGGAAAGGATCAATTACTATAAATTCAGATTCCAATCGTATCGCAATTGGCCGAATCGTTTGAAACCCTAGAAATTGGAATCGTAAAGAAGCAAAGATTTCCCAAAATCTGAGATTTTTATAGGAGTTTTTTATTCAATAAACATGGAAATCTTACTACCGGAGGTAAGTTTCATTGTTTTTCTGCTATTTTATTGACTAAAAAAAGGAAACAACGGCCAAAATGCCAATCAAACATGAAACCAGGCGACTCAAAAGAGTTGCAGAAATCAGCTGGAATCAGGATCGGGTGAATTCTTCAAACCATGCTCCCACCACTTTATCTATGAACTGAAACTTATGCAAGCATTTAGTCACCCTCCCAATTTATTTCATTTGTGCAGTACAATGGACTAAGTGGTATAGGCAGATGAAAACTCAAACTAAGCCTCATCTAAACAGCTTGAGGTCAGGTACAAGATTACTCACAGGTGCACTAATCAGTCTTTGTGGCACAAAACAGAACCAAATCTCAACCAAATTCCCTCATCTTGTCACCTATTGGTGTTAATCATAAGTTCCACCAAATGTGTTTGGAGAAGATTAAGAAGAAGAGACAAATTACTATGCAAGAACCTCCTAAATTTTCCTGAAAGTGGAAAATAAAACAAAAATAACATTTCTATCTGCTTTTAGGAGGATGTTGCTCAAACCAAACACCAAAGAAACATTTGTCTTGTAGTAGTATAAACAGACAACCTCATCAGAGAGACCCAGAATCAGGAGAACCTATGCAGCATCTTATCTACATGATATGGTATTGGACAGTTCAGTGGTGTCTATTTTCTATTAGCATCAGAGAAAAACATCTGAAAATGGTGAACAAGACAATAACTAAATCATAGGTAAAAATGAACCACGAGCATCCACAACTAGGATTAATTCCTCCAAACACTGATTTGCAGCATGCTACTAAATTTGTGCACTTTTCTGAATTTAAGAAAGATATATTTTAAAAAATAATGAAAGCAAGACCTCAGCAGACATCCACCTACACTCACAAGCACATGAGAATAAGACTACCCATTTAAGCAAATAAGAATTTTTTCACTGTCACACACACATACAGTGATAGAGACACACAAGAGGGTGGAGAGAGAGAGAGAGAGAGAGACTTTATTAGCCCATCCAAGTCTTCTGCTGAAAGGGTGCATTCCCTGCATAACCCATCAGTTAAAAGGTCTTCAGGAGTCTCTGTTCCACGTACAGCAATGACTACTGTTCTCATGTGATGGAGAACCACAACAAAGTAAGCGGCTTCACGCTTTACCTAAGAATGAGAACCAAAGTAAAAAATATATATAAATATTAAGCCCGATAATGAAGAAATAAAAAAAAAAAAAATCCACATGTTTATGAAAAGAAAGGAAAAATTGTACTAGCAATGAAACTTGAAATTACAGAAAAAACAAGGAGTTCTTTCCACAAAATTTTAATTAAAAATAAGAAGGTTACACATCATAAATTACACGTAAGATTTCATTTCTCTCAATTAACTTCTAAAGAAAATTTAAGACACATTTACAGCTAAACATACACAAACCATTTCTTAGTAGCTGCTTCTACTCCAATAGTCCTTTTCTCTCTTTCAAATTGCACATGCAAATGAAATTTCGCAGTATGTGGCATGGTGATAATTCTGTTTCTGAAGCTGACTGATGATTACAAAATATTATATCAAATAATCTCACCTGACTAACACGTCCCTGCTTAAGTGTTTCTGCGGACAGATTAACATATCTCAGAAAGGCTGCCGCATGGCCCCGCCACCAGTTATCACCTTCAAGCACTGGCCGCCTAAAAAGGGGAGAGTGAATATCAAATATGAACTTTCACTCAGTGGTAGAAACAGAACTGCAACGTTCCATGAAAATCATTATAAAATATATAGAAAAACTCATCAAATCCAGTAGATTTTTAGAATCAAAGTCGTCTTTTTTTTTTTTTTTTATTAAAAAGATCAACTAGATTCTTTAATCATTAACATGAAACCAGTAAGAGAAAGGAAAAAAGTAAACATGGTCTAACTACTAAAAACCCAGATCAATTTTTTTTTTTTTTTTTTTATCAATTTCCATCTCATCTGTAACCTTTCAAATACATCTAGTCAATTAACAACCTGCTACGAGTCCAGGGGGTGAAGACCCCTTGCCTATACAACCATGAACAAGGAAATAAGATGGGATTTCTTCCAAAATCAAGTAATGGTCCCTGCACAGAAATCTATGTAAGACATCATCATGATATAATGAAACAACATGTTCAATTAAGAATGTTCCAGGAAGGGACCGTGTAAGCAGCTTCAGCAAATTGATGAAATAGTGCAGCCTCCTGAATCTTTTCTATAGGAGCTTCCATCAGCTCTTGATACGAGCTTGAAGAAAGCTCGTGCCTCTGCAATAAAGCAAGTCCTGTACCAAGAAATCTTTCATCGATACCATGTAAGAAATGTAACAGAAAGAAAATGATTAACTGATTCATAATTCTGAATTTAAGAGTATAGCACAGCAGTTCCATTTTGTTAATACAAAATCCAGCATGATCTCCAAAAGAACAAAAAAATTAATACAAATTTTAAGTTTAAACATGTTTAGAGTATATGAAAGCATGTATCGGTTGGAGGGCTATGGGTGACCGTAGACCTCCATACTGTGGGATTATATTTGATTTAAGCATATCTTTGTTAGTATCATATTCAGTTTAGGATAGTTGTTAGCTGAGATAGAGTTAGTTTCCTTTTTGGTTGTCTTATAGTTTCCGATTTGTGCTATGAGTTTGTAATAGCTAGTCTATATATTGAATGAAGGGGGTAGTACCAACCACATGGTTGTGACTCCCAAGTTACACCAAGCTCTTTGTCTCTCTCTTCTTTCTTCTTCTTTGATTCTGTTTCTCAAATCTTTACATGGTATCAGAGCAATGACAAAGAAGAAGAAGAATAAATTTTGTTTGTCTACTGTAAAAAAGAAAAAAAGGGTCATTTGTGAGTGTTACTTTGTTCTGCTGGTCCTATTGCTGCTACTACTGATCGATTGAGTCTGTTTTCAGAAAGGTGCTGAATATGTGCTGATCGAACTAGGATTATCTGGTTGGTCAATGACTTATTTGTTGCTGCATCAAGATTTCTGCTAATCTTATATGTTTAGTGCTACTGCTACTACCGTTCTCCTTAGTTTCTGTTGCTGCTATCAAATTCAAAGTTGATAGAAGATCATGGTTTCAACCTCTGCCCTCTGCTGGATTTCCTGCTGGTTCTTTTTCTCTGATATTGAATCGGTTGCCAAGGCCTGAGGAGATGGGTAAGGATATACTTCTGCTCCACTCTAGAAAGAACTAGCTAATGAGCTTGCTGTTTCCACTGCTCATCAATTCTTGCTTGGAAGAACAGGTACACTTGGCACCTGATAAATTTACTTGTGTGTGCAAGAGGTTCAACGACCAAGTTTTGCTGCTCTGTTTACCGCCAAGTACAGGTTCAGGTCCTTCGATCTTTCTTGTAGAGGGTTCTTATTGATGAGATCTTTGGTGCTTTGGGAAGGTTTGAAGGTAGACACTCTACACCTGGAATTTCAGACCCAGCCAACAGAAATTGAAGGAGTTCTCTCCTTCTTCATGCTCTGCCTCTTTCGCCTCCTGGTTATGATTGGAGGTTGAAGACAACCTCAGGCCTCAATCGTGGGTTATGTTCAATCCTTTTTCCTTTTTTCGACTTTCCCATTATACCCCTAGAAAACTCCTTTACACCACTTAGTCCTTTAATGCTTTCATGTCCTTGGCCTTATTTTCTTGCTGGCAGCATGACTGTCGAGACGTAGAAGACAGGTCATGTTTCTCCTATATGTTTGCTTTACTTTTTGTGGTGTCTTTATCCTTATCTTTTCAGCCCCTATTGTCCCCCTTTTTCTACCTTTATTTACTTCATACCCTTTTTTATTGTTCCTTCCAAGATTGCCCTTAGTCAATAATTGTAAGTTGAAAAAACAATTCCAAGACAAGCGAAGGGTGAAGCTCGGAAAATGATAAGCTCACCTGAGCTGATTGCCGATTTCCTTCCTCCCCTGCTGGTGAGGATCCTCGCCCTCTGCCATCTTCCCTTGCCCCCTCCTCCTCTGCTTCTTCCCCCTCTCCAGCCCCTCTCCCCCCCCCCCCATTTGGGCTTCCCCTGGAATTCTCATTTCAACCGCTTGACCTCTTCCCCTATTGAGAGCCTTCCCCTCCATTTTGCTCCCCCGGTCATTCTTGGGGACTCCTGTGTTGCCGTTTGCCCCAAAAGCCTGCTTGATTCTGAGGCCTCCCAATGGAGTAACTCCTTGGTTCGGCACTTTCTGGGCAAGCGCCCCCCTTTTCACATTGTGAAGCAATGGCGCCTCTCTGGAACTGTTGATACTTTTCTCCTCGATCATGGGTTCTTATTTCGCTTCTCTGAAGAATAGGATCACCTGAGATGTCTGGAATGAGGTCCTTGGCTCGTTGGAAGAGCCCCATTTTTTCTTCGTCCCTGGCATCGGCAATTGCTACTGAACCGTGTCGATTTCACCACTATTCCCCTTTAGGTTTCCCTTCCTGGGCTCCCTTTGCACTTTTGGTGCTTTGAGGGGTTAAGTACAATAGGGTCTGTGCTGGGTACCCCCCTCTGGTCTGATGCTCGCACCAAGCAGAAGGATCGACTCGCATATGCAAGGATTTGCACTGAAGTTGCGGGTGCTGATGATCTCCCTTCTTCCATTTCCATTCAGGAGGGGGATGATTTCTCTTTCCAACATGCCGTCCTCTATGATTAGAAGCCTCCGCATTGCCTCAGCTGCCAAGCTTTTGGTCATGCCACGGTGTCTTGCCAAACTTGCACCCCTACTAGAGGGTTTCTCTCCGCTTTTCTCTTTTTTCCCTCCTTAGGGTTTTCCCCTTGGGGGTGAGTTTCTTCCCACCGAGGGCCTACTCCTAGTCTGGACCTCTAGCTCTTACTTAGATCTATATGACAGAACAGATTAGACGATTTGTGTAACTTTTGATTGCTCCTCAGATCAGCATTTATGGTGTCTGAAGACGGACACACTGTTTCTCTAAGAGGGATAAAGTCGTCCCCCTAAATAGCAACTATCCTACCTTCCCTGCTAGCTCCATCAAGTTGGATGGGATGAACTATCTAATGTGATCTCATTCCTACTACATGTCTATTGCTGGTTGTGGTTATGCCAGACTTCTTACAGGTACTTCTGTATGCCCCACTACTGCTGGTGCCCCTCATGACAAATGGGGATGCTGCCAACTGTGTGGTAATGTCCTATCTTATCAAATCTATAGCCCCTTATATTGCTAGGGCATATTTGTTGCTTGATTCTGTTGCTCTTACTTGGAAAGTTGTGAAGGGAACGTATTCTCAAGTGGGTAAGAGTGCCCGGTGTTTTAAATCGAGAAAGAAACTTAATAGGGCTACTCATAGGACCTTACAGTCTCCCACTATTATTTTGAACTGCAAGAGATATGGAATGAAATTTATTACTATGAGACCTATCAGCCTATCTGTGCTACTGATGTTGTAGGTTTTAAGAAGTGTGAAGAAGAGCTCAGCATTTATGATTTTCTTGCATGTCTAAATGTGGAATTTGATCAGATTAGAGTAAATGTGCTTAATCATAATCCCTTTCCCACCCTTGAGTAGGCCTTTTCTCTACTTCATGCAGAAGAGAAACGTCGATCTGAGATGCTTCAACTTATTTCTCAAGATCGCTCTGCCCTAATCTCTGCACAGGGCCCTATTGGTCAATCTGTTGGTTCTAGTACTCGGACCACTACTCCTTCCTCCATAGACAAGCCAATTTAAGTATGACTATTGTGGTAAGGAGCGCCACATTAGGGAGACTTTTTGGAAGCTCCATAGGCGCCCAACCAATTCTCGTGGGTGTAATCAGGATCATGGAAAGAACAATTAGGCTAATCAATTTGAGACAACAGACAACTCTAACGGCCCCAGTACCATAGGATCCTCATTCTCTAATAATGAGATAATTATGATTCGTCAAATGATGACTCAAATGGGATCCTCCGCTGTCTCTGCCTCCCACTATGCTCAATCAAGTTCTGTTTTTTGTGGTTATCGTGCTTCAATCTCTTCCCATAATTGGATTATTGACTTTGGGGCTACTAATTGCATGATCGGTTGCCCACTTCTTTTTCTACATATTGTCCATCCTCAGGCAAAACCATAGTTATTTAATTCGGATTTGGGAATTATTCAGATGAAGAACTATTCGGATTAATTTGTTTTATTAATTCAACGATCAAGTCAAAAAATCGGTCAAAAAATCGGAGATAATAAAATTCGGGTTCGGATTCAGATTTGGGAATTATTCGTTTACAAAAATAGAAGGCGGCCAAAAAATTTGGATGTTATTTTTAATATTTGTAATACTTGTTACATATTATCTATCAATTATCATATGTACAATTACATACAAATGATATAAAAATTAAAATTTTAAATTTTAAAGATAAAAATAATATATTTAACACTTTTTTTTTTCTAAACTTGTTTCCTATTATTCAAATAATTGAATCAGAGAGAGAGAGAGGGAGAGAGAGAGAGAGAGAGTAAGAGTCCAGCTAGACCAACGTCACCCACCATGCATGTTCACCTTAAAGACTAGAGAGAGAGTAATGACTGTAAAACTTAGTCAAACATAAATGGGGTGAGAGATTTTTTTTTTCGTAGAAGTGTGAGAGATTACTTCAGGAAGATAAGTTTTGTCGATTTCTATTAAAAACAAGAAGAAAAGTAATATTAGGATAATAAATGCATAATAATCACACTATTTCTAAGGCTTATTGACTTATTCAAGATAAAAAATAAAATAAAATAAAATATATATGGGATAAAATTCAGTTCGGCCTAATTATTCGTGAATTTAAAAAAAAAATCTATAATGTCAAGAATTTTTCAGAACTTTTTATTTAATTCGGGTTCAAACCGAATTATTAGTAAAATTTGGTAAAATTCTGTTATTATTCGCAAATAATTTGGAGAATTAAATAACTAGGGTAAAACAAAGGTTCAAGTTGATGGGTCCCTCTCTGCTATTGTAGGGATGGGTACCATTCAATGCTCATCCTCCCTGTCTCTTTCTTTTGTTTTGCATGTTCCTCAGTTTTCTACTAACCTGTTATCAATTGGTAGTATTACCAAGGATCTCAATTGTAAAGTCACATTTTTTCCTACTCATTGTGTGTTTCAGGACTTGGTGACAGGGGCAACAATTGGCAATGGCAGAATGAGTGGTGGTCTTTATTACCTGGATAGTGGATCTACATAGCCTCATCAAATAAATCCAGAAATGGCCTTATCAGAGCTTCACAATTGGCATCGTTATTAAGGACACCCTCCCTGGGGGACTTTATCTAGATTATGTCCTGCTTTAGTTAAAACAGGGTATCATTACCAATTTAGTTGTGATGCTTACATTTTTACAAAATAGACTCGGAATTTCTATCCTGTTTCTGACCAAAGAAATATTGTTCCTTTTTCTGTGATCTATTCTAATGTTTGGGGCCCTACCCGTAATGTTTCTGATCCTAGATATAGATGGTTTGTTACCTTTATTGATTGCTATACTCGTCTTACTTGGGTTTACTTATTGCATCATAGGAATGAGGCTTTTAAATGTTTCAAGGCATTTCATTGTATGTTTAGAACTCAATATGATGCTAAGGTTCAAATCTTGCGGTCTAACAATGGTAAGGAGTACATGGAGGGTTCTTTTCAATCCTACTTTGTCGACCATGGGATTATTCATCAAACCAATTGTGGTTTTCTCTGAGTAACGCTGATTACACTATTTATTAAGAGGGTGGGTGATCTGGTTATTGTTCTTATTATTCATATGGATTACATTGTCATTACTGGAGATTATATTACTGAGATCTATAAACTTAAGGCCTATCTTGGTAAGAAGTTTGAGATTAAAGACCTAGGAAGGCTAAAGTAATTTCTTGGGATTGACGTGGATCGGTCCACTAAGGGTGTTGTTCTGTTTCAACAGAAATACACCTTGGATATTATTTTAAAGACTGGCATGTTAGGGTGTAAGCCTTCAAATACACCCATTGAGGTAAATTCTCATCTCAAGAAAAAGGAAGGTGAACCAGTTGATAAGGTCCGATATCCGTGGTTAGTTGGGAGGCTTATCTATTTGTCTCACACTCGAACTAGTTGATAAGATTGGATATCAAAAGAGTGAACCTTCAGTATATGCATGATCCTTATTCCTCTCATATGGAAGTTGTGTTTCATATTCTCTGGTTTTTTAAGACTGCTCCAAGGAATGGTATCTTATTCTCCCCTTTAGAAAACATGAAGGTAGATGCCTATACTAATGCTGATTAGGCAGGTTCTCCAGATGACTATCGATCTACTTCAAGCTACTGTGCATTTGTTGGTGGCAACCTGGTTACGTGGCATAGTAAGAAGCAAGCAATTGTTGCTAGGTCTACTGCTAAAGCTGATTCCGTGCGATAGCCCATGGTGATTGTGAATTGTTGTAGCTCAGAGGTCTTCTTCAAGACTTGGGTGTGGCAGTTCAGATGCCTATTATGTTCTATTGTGACAATAAGTCAGCCATCAGTATTGCTCATAATCTGGTTCAACATGATCGTATCAAGCATGTCGAGATTGACAGGCATTCATTCAGGAGAAGTTGGAGCAAGGACTTATATGTCTTCCTTTTATGTGTAGTGAAGATCAATTAGCTGATATACTCACAAAGGTTCTTAGTAGCAAAGTTTTTTATTCTATTCTGTGCAAGTTGGGCATGTGTGATATCTACGCACCAACTTAAGGGGGAGTGTTGGAATAATGGATTATTGTAATAATGGGTTTTAGGGTTATTTTCCAAACGGACCATTAAGCCTTTGAGGGTTTTATTTATAAATAGAGAGGCTTGTGTCCATTGTTTGACACAAGTCATATTCCTCCAAATGCAACATAACCCTTTGCTGTTATTACATTAAAGCCCTTTCTTCCATCCTTGATTTCCACTTAATTCCATATCTTTTTGAAATCCCCATTCTATCCTCTATCTTTTACTTTTATTATTATTCTATCCTAGGCTGTTTGCCTTATTCAAGAGGTCCAAATAATTCTGAGTATTTACAAATGTGCCACTCTTTTATAAACTTCCATCTATTTACATAACTGCCATTTGTTCTTGAATTTGAGTTATCTTTTATGCTTGTGGACCCATAGCGATACAATTTTAGGATTATTGAACCCCAGATCTGCATCAGTTCCGAGCTGTTCATGGGTGATTTATATGCTCCAGCTTGAGGGAAGTGTTAAGTTATGTTGTAATATTGCAGGAGTACTATTGTCAGTCCCCTGCGGTAGTCTTAGTTAGTTTCCTATTGTCTTTCTTAGTCTTCTACTGATATTGCAATCTTCTATTGGTTCTCTACCACCACAAGGAGTCCTTGTGATATTGTAATTAGTGATAGGTTTTATCTATAAAGAATTTTGGAGGGAGAGGTCCATCATAAATGGACTATTTCTCTCCCTAGAGATAGTTCTCTCTTCCTCTTCCATTCTTCTTCTCCCTTTCACTTGTTCTCAGTGTTGGTACTGCTTATCTGATTCTGGTAATGTCATAAAAATGAATCCTGAATATCTGTTGCTTTAAGCTTATGCTACAGCTTTTCATGTAAATCAGTTCACTGTATTCTTATCCTGTGGGTGGGTGCAGGTAAAGAAGCTAGCTCAAGAGATTAAGATTGGCATAGCTACTTAAAACAGTTAGAATCCTGCCAAGGAAGAATGTATAGCTGGTAGGTACAACAAAAGGTAGGATCATTAATATAATATGTCAAGGAGAACAAAGAGTAATGAAAATTGGTACCTGTCAAAGAAAATAATAGAAATGAACTGGGAATAATAAATGAAGACTTAGAAAGTATGTAATTCAACATCTTATGAGAATAGACAACAGAATAATATCACTTTATTTATTAGGACCATTAGTACATATACCCTCATCTAGAATTGAGTGAAGTATTAAGATGCATTTTGAAAAAATATACATGAATTAATACAGGATCTTGGCCTGGAAGGATTAAAGAAAATGAATTTGAATCGTAAAATAAGAAACTCTAAAACATATCTTCTAAAATCAATTCCTACAAAATTCGCTGCAAAACTACAAGGCGCCAAAGCAGATACTCAAAACTGCATCTAATCCAAGAAATAGCAAACAGCCTGTAAATTAACTCTTTAACTCGCTCAAACTGGATTATTTATTACTCAATGGAGAGGACATGAAGCAGATTCTTCACCAAACTAGGCTTGTTTTATTAGGAATAAGCTTAGGGTTGGGTTGTATACGTGTTGGGCCATCAGTCCATGTGGTTTGGAGTGTATTGGGCTACTTTTATGGGTCTAAACTAGGGGCTCTAAGGTTGCATACGGGATTCAGTGATTTGTTTCCTTTTCTTTAGTTTCCTTTTTAGATGGGATTATTTAGTTTTTAATTTCAGTACCTAAATTAGTTTCTAATTTCAAGTCATTGTTAGTTTCTAATTTCTGTCTAGACTAGTTTCTATTTTCATTAGATTCTAATTTCCAATTTTTAGTAACTTCTTGTAATCAATTTTTAGTAACTCAGATTTAGTAACTCTGAGTTACTATTACTTGTAAACTCTCCCCATCATTATTATAAATAAAGGAGAGCTCTCATCATAGAAAGACGATTTTACAATTAAAAAAAAAAAAAGAGAAGCTTCATGCTGCTGCCGCTGGGTTTTCTCCATGGCTATACCTTTGTGTCTGATCAAGGGTTAGGGATTGGTGTGTGATCCGATCGACACTCTGCGGCGAGAAGTCCGAGTGGATCTTTTCTTATCTGGTTTTCTTATTGGATTCTCTTCTCCAGCAGTTCAAGTAAGTGATCAAATTTCTCTGCAGATTTCTGGGTTGGTTTTCTCTGTTTTCCTTCCTATTGGCCTAGCTGTTTTTGGAGAACCAGTCATCCGATGGCCTCCATATTTTGACTGAAGGATAATCCTATCCAGAGGGAGGATCGATCCAATTTTGGGGTCAATCAGGCCACTGGATCTGCTGAAGTGAACTGTCAAGAAATTCTAGCCGACTGTCAAAACCTACACAGATTTAGATTATGTTTTCTGTTCTGTGTTACTGTGACATTCTGGACTATTAGCATCTGTGATCTGAACCTACTGGAGGTGTTATATTGTTATTAAATTTCTGGTTTAATCCTAAGACTGCTGCTGATTTATTTCGCTTCTGGTTACTGTTCATTGAGATCGTTTATCAATTCTGGTTTGTGGCCGAAGTCTGATTTTCTGCTATTGGTTTTTGGTTGTTCTTAGTTTAAAAGTTCCTACAGTTGGGGCTGGTTTGGTTATCAAATCCTAGTCCTACATTAAGTGGTATCAGAGTATGGCTGGGAACAACACCCCCACCCTAGCTTCTCTTATGGAGATGCTACAGACTATGAGGACTGAGATGAAGGCTGAACAGCAAACCTTACGGACTGAATTGAAGGCTGAGTTGAAGGCTGAATTGGATGCCAGGTTGTTGAATGAAGAGACCCCACCACAACAGCCTACTGGCGACTCACGTACAACACCCGAAGTAGAAACCCCATTGAATGTAGTTGCTCAGTTGACTAACAGAAGAGCAAACCCTAATCTGAGAGCACCACAAAGGGTTCCGATAGCACAACCTACTGTTGAAGAGCATGTAAGAGGATATTTTGAGACTGAGCGTCCCGTGCAACAGAGGTATTCTGGAGATTCACAGAAGGTCAAACTCGATCTGAAGGGGTTTGATGGGAGATATGACCCCCAATTGTTCTATGATTGGGTAGTGGCTTTAGACGACTTTTTGACTATTATGAGTTACCTGAGGAACGAAAGATGAAACCAGCTCGTGCTAAGCTAGTTGGGGTTGCTCGTGAGTGGTGGAGGACCTATGAGCTAGAGTTAGAAGACCGTGGTAGAGAACCTACTAGTTGGGAGGAGATGAAGCTTGAGTTATCAGATAAGTACTTGCCACGCAACTTCAAAGCTCGCACACAAGACCAGCTGAACTCTCTTCGTCAAGGGTCTATGACTGTTGCCGAGTACATGAACAAGTTTGACGTACTTTATTCTCGTATAGGCATAAGGGAGAATGAAAGGCAACTGTTATCTCGGTTTCAACTGGGATTGCGAGCTGAAATCAACAGGGGTATCGGAGTTGTTGAAGTGCACTCAGTGAGGGATTGTTTTGACAAGGCCCTACGAGCAGAGGAGCTTCTAGCACAGCCAGTTAGAAGGTTTGGGTTCCAAGCTAGGGAGGTAAAGAAGAATTTTCCAGCTATTAAACCTAGTAGCTCAGCACCTCTAAAGTCCACTGTTCCTCCACGAGCTGATCATAAAGGAAAGGCACCCATGACAGGTAGTAATAAGGTACAGTGTTTCCATTGTCAAGAGATAGGACATTTTGCTAAGTCTTGTCAGCATAAGCAGAGGGTTAATGCATTAGCTGAGGTTGAAGACTCCAATGAGGAGGATGAGTCAGCTCTTTATCCCTACCCATTAGATGATGATGATGATGGTGGATATGACTATGATATGGAAAACACTAATGAGGATGATACCCAGGGAATAAATATTGTACTCGCATATTGGTGGCTGAAACCAAAGGAGAGGATTGGCGACGTAACTGCATATTCTACAGCCGTATGAAGTCAGGTGAGCATACTTGTCAGATTATCATTGATAGTGGCAGTTGTGTCAACGTTGTTTCTGAAGCCTTTGTGAAGAAAGCAACCTTGAAAGCTGACCCACATCCTCAGCCTTATAAGGTATCCTTG